>NC_136059.1:1354080244-1354141334 GCF_964261635.1 Lissotriton helveticus | reverse complement strand
TGAGGGTGATAGGATGTGTGAGTGGCTGTGAGAGGGTGAGGGGGTGAGGAGGTGTTAGGGTGATGGGTGAGAGGGTGTGGGTGTGTGAGGATGAGGGGGGGTGAGGGGGTGTGTGAGGAGGTGAGGGTGTGTGTGAGGGGGTGTGAGGGTGAGGGGTGAGAGGGTGTGGGTGTGAGGGTGTGTGAGGGGGTGTGTGAGGGTGTGAGGGTGAGGGGTAGGAGGGTGAGGGGGTGTGTGAGGGCGAGCGAGGGTGAGGGGGTGCAAGGGTGAGGGGGTGCAAGGGTGAGGGGGTCCGAGGGTGAGGGGGTGTGTGAGGGTGAGGGGGTGTGAGGGTGAGTGAGGGTGAGGGCAGGTGAAGGGGTGAGGGTGAGGGGGTGTGAGGGTGAAGGTGGGTGAGGGTGTGAGGGTGAGTGAGAGGGTGAGTGAGGGGTTGTGAGGGTGAGGGGGTGTGAGGGTATTGGAGGATGAGGGGGTGTGAGGGTGAGGGTGTGTGAAGGGTGTGGAGGGGTGTGAGTGCGAGGGTGTGAGGATGAGGGTTTATGAGGTTGTGTGAGAGGGTGAGTGAGGGTGAGGGATTGTGTGAGGGAGGGTGAGGGTGAGTGGGTTTTAGAGTGTGAGGGGATGTGAGGGGGTGTGAGGAGATTGAGGATGAGGGGGTGTGAGGGGGTGTGAAGGGGGTGAGGGGGTGTGAAGGGGGTGAGGGGGTGTGAGGGTGTGTGAGGGTGAGCGTGGATGAGGGGGTGTGAGGGTGAGGGTGGGTGAGGGTGAGGGGTTGGGTGAGGGGGTGTGATGGTGAGGAGGTGTGAGGGGATGTGAGGGGGTGTGAGAGGGAGCGGGTTGAGGGGGTGTGAGGGGTGAGGGTGGGTGAGAGGGTGAGTGGGGCTGAGGGGTTGTGTGAGGGTGGGGGGGTGTGAGGGTGAGGGTGTGAGGGTGAAGGTGGGTGAGGGTGTGTGAGGGTAAGGGTGGGTGAGGGGTTGTGTGAGGGTGAGGGGTTGTGTGAGGGTGAGGGGTTGGGTGAGGGGTTATGTGACGGTGAGGGGTTGTGTGAGGGTGAGGGGTTGTGTGAGGGTGAGGGTTGTGTGAGGGTGAGGAGTTGTGTGAGGGTGAGGGTTGTGTGAGGGTGAGGGTTGTGTGAGGGTGAGGGGTTGTGTGAGGGTGAGGGGTTGTGTGAGGGTGAGGGGTTGTGTGACGGTGAGGGGTTGTTTGAGGGTGACAGGGTGTGAGGGTGAAGGTGAGGATGTGACGAAGGGTGAAGGGATGTGAGGGTGAAGGAGGGTGAGGGGATGTGAGGGTGAGGGAGGGTGAGGGTGTGGGTGTGAGGGTGTGTGAGGGTGTGTGAGGGTGAGAGGGTGAGGTTGAGTGAGGGTATGTGAGGGTAAGGGTTTGTGAGGGTGAGTGTGGGTGTGTCTGTGAGGGTGAGGAGGTCTGAGGGTGAGGAGGTGTGAGGGTGAGGGTATGTGAAGGTGTGAGGGTGAGTGTCCGAAGTAAATTGTGGCAGGGCAGACATCATAAGATCGAGAGAAACACAAATGTTAAGATAACAGTGCTCGAAGGGGTTGTGAGAAGGTGGAAATGGGATTAAAGGAGAAAGGATGAAAAGTTAAGTAGGAAAGAGGCCAGAAAGGAGACACAAAGGAGTGGAGTGTGTTCGGAAACAGGGAATAGCAGAAAAGAATGAAGATGGATCCGAGAGGGTGCAAGTAGGGTCACATGCGGGAGAAGGAAGACTCGTTAGGAGAGTGTGATGAGGGTGATGCTAAAGAGAACAAACGAGGACACGAGTGCTCAGAAAAAATTACTATTTTGCACTGGCTCATTTGTGTAAAGCTCCTGAATACCATCTGGTGCATGTGCGCTGTGTATGACTCATAAGTAAGCAAAGATTCTGCATTGCCTGTAGCCCAGTACTGAACCAACACCTGCAGCTGCTGCTTAATTCCTTGCAATCGCACGCAGATGTGCCAGGGCTCTCCAAAAACAAGCTCTGGCACTGCGCGGAGGGGTGCGGGGGAGCGGCTTCCTTTAAAGTCTGATGGGGGAGGTCGGGGGAGTGGCTTCCTTTGAAGTCTGATGCCGAGGCATGGTGTCGGATGTGGATGGCGATGTGCACGCGCCTGCCTCACATGAACTGTACCTGGCATAGGCTCGACCTAAAAATATCAATACATATTAGTGTTCCTTTTGCATAGCCCACGAGTCCTCTGACAAAATTCTACGCTTGTTGTTTTGCAGGTGGAAAAACTGGTGGATTCGTGGGATTTTTTCTTTGTCCATGATTACAACATTTTTCCTGCTTATTTATATGGGACCGGTTATGCTGATAATTCTAGTAAGTTTATTCCATATAGTTAATAGATTTTGTTGTAAATTAACCTTTTGTTTTTTGAGTGACAGGTTTTTGTTTTGTCTATTTTTTTGCAAAATGTGCGACTAGATTTCTTGTTTTCTTGGAATAAGATGTGACAGAAATGCTTTTTGTATACAGTTTTGTAATGTTGTCATTGTATGTAAAATGCTGAATGTGGTGTACATCAATCTAATGTGATCCACCATTCAAATCAATGACTGCTGTCATAACCTCTAACGAGATTTAAACCACATTATAATGGCACAATGCGATCCTAAAAAGGAAATGAAGTACATGGACTGAATCTGGGTAATGTGTGTTTGAATGTGTGTGATATACAGTGCCTAATTTAAGCACGTGCTTTCTGGTGCTCAGCACCGGCACGTAATCCTCAGCACCGGTGCTTATAGCACCAATTAAGGACACACTCATTTGGAAGGCACATGATTTTCCACGGAATCGCAGAATGTTGAGCCACGCCGAGACTCAAACGCCATTCCCCAGCTCCGAAATCGGCAGCTCTAGCCATTAGGCCACATCCTCTCCAGAATAATAAGTGCCAGGGCTCTAGAAAGGAGGCAGTTTGCACCAGCATATTTCTCCTGTTAGCAGTGCCTCCTGTGGAGAGCCCCAGCAGCCCCAGCACTCTTTATTTGGCAAATTATATATATATATATATATATTCTCCCCAGCACCTTCCAAGAAAGGAAGGTAATGAGCCGCACACCACGATAAAGCCTGCAACAATTTATTTAAAACGCAGCCTTGTCTTCCTGACATGTTTCGCTCGTGTCGTCGTGAGCTTTCTCTAAGGTTTCACACCGCTGACATTCAAAAATGGTATGGCGAGAAACTACATCACTTCTTTATTTATTTCTTTTGTAGTGGGCGTTGTCCTTCCCTCGCTTTGCATTGTAGTCTATGTAGTTTCTTGTTTTCATTTTTTAAACCCTCCATTGGGTATGTAGCTCATACCTGGCTTGGTGCACAGTCCATCGTGTCCCCAACAACTCATTTTCAAAGTTGTCAGAGAACCAGTACCTGAGACAGTCTCTGGTGGCACCCACCTGACCTAATTGCTTGCGCAGTCCAAAAACAGAGGTTCAGGTGCGGTCAGGCTATGGCGCTCTTGTGGTGGTGCGTCGCATACGGCTGAACCACGCCGTTAAACATTCTCCCCAGCACCTTCCAAGAAAGGAAGGTAATTAGCCGCACACCACGATAAAGCCTGCAACAATTTATTTAAAACGCAGCCTTGTCTTCCTGACATGTTTCGCTCGTGTCGTCGTGAGCTTTCTCAAAGGTTTCACACCGCTGACGTTCAAAAATGGTATGGCGAGAAACTACATCACTTCTTTATTTATTTCTTTTGTAGTGGGCGTTGTCCTTCCCTCGCTTTGCATTGTAGTCTATGTAGTTTCTTGTTTTCATTTTTTAAACCCTCCATTGGGTATGTAGCTCATACCTGGCTTGGTGCACAGTCCATCGTGTCCCCAACAACTCATTTTCAAAGTTGTCAGAGAACCAGTACCTGAGACAGTCTCTGGTGGCACCCACCTGACCTAATTGCTTGCGCAGTCCAAAAACAGAGGTTCAGTTGCGGTCAGGCTATGGCGCTCTTGTGGCGGTGCGTCGCATACGGCTGAACCACGCCGTTAAACATTCTCCCCAGCACCTTCCAAGAAAGGAAGGTAATTAGCCGCACACCACGATAAAGCCTGCAACAATTTATTTAAAACGCAGCCTTGTCTTCCTGACATGTTTCGCTCGTGTCGTCGTGAGCTTTCTCAAAGGTTTCACACCGCTGACGTTCAAAAATGGTATGGCGAGAAACTACATCACTTCTTTATTTATTTCTTTTGTAGTGGGCGTTGTCCTTCCCTCGCTTTGCATTGTAGTCTATGTAGTTTCTTGTTTTCATTTTTTAAACCCTCCATTGGGTATGTAGCTCATACCTGGCTTGGTGCACAGTCCATCGTGTCCCCAACAACTCATTTTCAAAGTTGTCAGAGAACCAGTACCTGAGACAGTCTCAGATTTTCCACGGAATCGCAGAATGTTGAGCCACGCCGAGACTCAAACGCCATTCCCCAGCTCCGAAATCGGCAGCTCTAGCCATTAGGCCACATCCTCTCCAGAATAATAAGTGCCAGGGCTCTAGAAAGGAGGCAGTTTGCACCAGCATATTTCTCCTGTTAGCAGTGCCTCCTGAGGAGAGCCCCAGCAGCCCCAGCACTCTTTATTTGGCTATATATATATATATATATATATATATATATATATATATATATATATATATATATATATATATATATATATATATATATATATATATATATATATATATATATATATATATATATATATATAATGCTCCTAGCTTCCCAAGCTATGGGCTGCACTCTAATGCCTGCTGGAGACTTCAAGTCTTCCTTTGGTATGGGCAGCAACGAACCTCTGACACCAATCGGCAAGTTCGTCAGCTCCTGACGGGTTTCGAAGGAAATCTTCTTTATCAAAGGTTACTGCTGGCGAAAATGATTACGTGCCCCGGGTCTTCCCCCTAAGTAGGGGCCGGCCTCCCTGCCGCCGGGTTTGCACCACCCCATACCCGGGGGCTCACGGGCTTGGTTTTTTCATCTTTCCGAGCCTAGGAGGTGCCTGCTACGGATAAGGACGGCAACTGCCCCTGGGGCCCATACAGGGTGTCTTATTGTGACCAACAGCAACGGGCTGCAAATTTCTATTTATATATAAAATGCATAATTAAATAACGAAGCAAACCACATTCACTGGATGATGTCATCAGTGATGTCACTGACCATGTCATGAATGATGTAATATGCGACATCATCAGCAGTGGATTGCGGGTGCGCGAAATATAGTTAGTACAACTAACTATATAGGAGCAATTTCAATGGTTTTGTATGAGTGAAATGTCCAGCTAACTATAACACCCCTAAAACTTATATTTTTTGAGTGAATTTTAAAGGTTTTTTAAATGCTAATTCCTAACTATATAAGGCCTGAAACCTATGGGTTTTTCAGTGAATTTGCAAGGTTTTTTAAATGCTAATTCCTAACCATAAAATGCCTGAAACCTATGTTTTTTTCAGTGAATTTCAAAGTTTTTTTAATGCTAATTCCTAACTATATAAGACCTGAAAGCCCACCAGGAATCTCCAGTATGCGCCAGGGGACTGCATTGCAGAGAGGTGTAATGAAGCCACGCCCCTTTTTACACCTCTCTGCAACGCAGCCCCCGTGCATGTTTGAAGAGGGGGAACTAATTCCCCTTGCATCCTGGGGGACAACTAGCCCACCTGGAACCTCCAGTATGCGCCAGGGGGCTGCATTGCACAGAGGTGTAATGAGGCTATGCCGCTTGTTACACCTCTCTGCAACGCAGCCCCCTGGCGCGTTTGCAGAGGGGGAACTAATTCCCCTTGCATACTGGGGGTCTCTGGGGGCCAACTAGCCCACCGGGATCCTCCAATATGCGCCAGGGGGCTGTATTGCAGAGAGGTGTAATGAGGCCACACCCTTTTTTACACCTCTCTGCAACGCAGCCCCCGTGCATGTTTGAAGAGGGGGAACTAATTCCCCTTGCATACTGGGGGTCCCTGGGGGCCAACTAGCCCACCTGGAACCTCCAGTATGTGCCAGGGGGCTGCATTGCACAGAGGTTTAATGAGGCTATGCCCTTTTTACACCTCTCTGCAACGCAGCCCACTGGCGCGTTTGCAGAGGGGGGAACTAATTCCCCTTGAATACTGGGGGTCCCTGGGGGCCAACTAGCCCACCAGGAGCCTCCAGTATGCGCCAGGGGGCTGTGTTGCTTTGCCCCGGAGGGCGGCAGTCCCCGGGGCAGTGTGGGGGGGATTGGGCACCCCCCACACTTCTTTATCGGTATGCCCCCACGATTTGGTCCCCCTGGGGGACCTGGGCCGGTCACCCCACGCACCGTGCGCACTCCCCGTGAGTGAGCCCGCTCCCGCCCAGTGCCGCCACTGCTCGCAGCTGTGCTCGGCCCCCGACCACCGGAGCTGCTTCCGCCCTATTTGTATTTTTGTTCTCCTGCTAACCTCGCATTTTGACTCCGTGTATCTTAGCTTTGCTCTCCCCTCCTGTTGTGCTGCATTTTGCCCCGTGTAACCGTTGCTTTGCTCTCTGTGACTCCCCTCCTGCTCTCCCCTATCGTTGTGCTGCATTTTTCCTCCGTGTTTTCTCCGCCTTGCTCTCTGTGACTCTCCTCCTGCTTCCCCCTTGTTACTGTGCCCGGCCCTACCGCGTCATCCCCCTGCGCATTTTGTACTTCTGCCTACTTGCTAATTCTTCGCCGTGTGTACTTATCTTTCTTCCGTGACTTCATTCGTCCACTGTTGACCCCTTGTTTTGCTGTGCCCAGCCCCTGCCGTCTTTCCCGCCACCTCCCCGCTCCCCGCCGCTGACCCCCCTGCGGCCCCGCCCCCTTCCCTCGCTCGTCCTTCCCATTCGCCACCCCGCTCCCGCCTCCCAGCTGACCCTCCCTCGCTCCGCCCCCCACTCTCCACTTATGGCAGAGTGGCTAACGCGCAGCGGGCGCGCCGAAGGTGCGCCAAAGGTGCGCCAAAGGTGCGCCAAAGGTAAGCCCGTCTGCGCCCGTCCGCGCCTGGACCGCGCCCAGCGCCAAGACCCCTGGCCCCCGCAGAAACCAGCCCACCCGCCGTACCTACAACGCCACCAACCTCTACGCACTCAACGCCGGGAGATTCCCAGACTGCTACCGAGCCACCCCGAGACGCACCCACGGACCCTTCTGCTGCCACTCCTGCAAGTTCACCTGCATCCGGACCTGCACCTCTCCAGCACCGACCAAGACCAAGACGAGCAACAGTAGCAGCCACCTGAAATGCATCCTGCTCAACACCCGCTCCGTCCACAGACACGCCATCGAGATCTGGAACCTGCTCGACAAAACTTCACCAGACGTCGCCTTCCTCACGGAAACCTGGATGAACACCTCTTCAGCACCCGACATCGCCATCGCCATCCCAGACGGCTACAAGATCATCCGTAGGGACCGTATCAAACAGACCGGAGGAGGCCTCGCCATCATCCACAAGAACACGATCCGCATCACGACCAGCACCGACGACTCCCCCGCACCCGCCGAACACCTGCACTTCCAGGTCCACATCAACCCCAAGACCACCCTCAGAGGCACCCTCATCTACAGACCCCCGGGACCACGCACACAATTCAGCGAGGACATCGCCGACTTCATCAGCCCACACGCCCTCCTCTCCGCTGACTACATCCTCCTCGGGGACCTCAACTTCCACTTGGAGAACAACAACGACCGCAACACCACCACCCTGCTGGACAACCTCGCTAACCTCGGACTCAAGCAGCTGGTGACTACCCCCACCCACTACGCCGGACACACACTCGACCCCGTCTTCTCATCCAGAAAGGACATCGCCTTCAGCCACGCCACCGGACTACACTGGACAGACCACAGCTGCGTCCACTTCAGCTTCAAAAGGACCACGATCCACCACCACCAGCAACAGGTTGCACGCAGAAGCTGGAACAAGATCACAGCCGACCAGCTCATGTCTTCCCTGAGCAAGAACCCACCCACCAGCGGAACGAACCCCAGCCAAGCAGCCACCAACCTCACCAAGTGGATCAGCGACTGCGCAGACGACCTCGCCCCCCCTGAGGACCCCGCCCAGCAGACCCGGCAGCAAAAAAGCCCCATGGTTCACCGACGAACTCAAGAGCTCCAAGAAGAACTGCCGAGACCTCGAGAGAACCTGGCGCAGAGACCCAACGCCGGACAACATGACTGCCCTCAAGCTCGCCACCCGAAGACACCACCAACTCATCAGTGCCACCAAGAAAACTGCTTTCAAAGAACGACTGGACTACAACGCACACAACAGCAAGGAACTCTTCAACATCGTTAAAGAGCTCTCCAACCCCAGCACCGGAAACAACGACATCACCCCTTCGCAAGACCTCTGCAACTCCCTCGCCACCTACTTCCACAAGATCGCGGACATACACAACAGCTTCAGCACTCAACCAACGCACGCCATGACCGAACCACCGCCCCCCACCACCACCCTCCGCGCCTGGACCCCGATCAGCACCGAAGACACCGTCCGCACGATGAACTCCATCCACTCCGGATCTCCGACCGACCCCTGCCCCCACCACGTCTTCAACAAGGCCGACGCTGTCATCGCACCCCACCTGCGGGACATCATCAACACCTCCTTCGACACCGCTACCTTCCCGGAGAGCTGGAAGCACGCCGAACTCAGCGCCCTTCTCAAGAAGCCATCAGCCGACCCCACCGACCTCAAGAACTACCGCCCCATCTCGCTGCTCCCGTTCCCTGCAAAAGTCATCGAGAAGACCGTCAACAAACAGCTGGCCGCCTTCCTCGAGACGAACGGATCCCTCGACCTCTCGCAGTCTGGCTTCCGGGCCAACCACAGCACCGAGACCGCCCTGATCGCAGCCACCGATGACATCCGAACACTGCTCGACAACGGAGAAACAGCAGCCCTCATCCTCCTAGACCTCTCCGCGGCCTTCGACACTGTCTGCCACCGTACACTAGTACAGCGTCTCAGCAACGTCGGAATCCAGGAGAAGGCACTGGAGTGGATCACCTCCTTCCTCGCCGGAAGGACACAGAGAGTCCGCCTCCCACCGTTCAGATCTGAAGCCACCGAAGTCATCTGCGGCGTTCCCCAAGGCTCCTCGCTAAGCCCTACCCTCTTCAACGTCTACATGAGCCCCCTCGCAGCCATCGCACGCCAGCACAACCTCAACATCATCTCCTACGCCGATGACACCCAGCTGATCCTCTCCCTCACCAACGACCCCGCCACCGCCAGAGCCAACCTTCACGACAGGATGAAAGAGGTAGCCGAATGGATGAAGAACAGCCGCCTGAAACTGAACTCGGACAAGACGGAAGTCCTCATCCTGGGATCCTCACCCTCCGCCTGGGACGACTCCTGGTGGCCCCCCGCCCTGGGCAGCGCCCCCAAACCAACAGACCACGCACGCAACCTGGGATTCATCCTGGACTCCTCCCTCTCCATGACCAGACAAGTCAACGCCGTCTCCATCGTGCTTCAACATCCTGCGCATGCTACGTAAGATCTTCCGGTGGATCCCCACCGAGACCAGGAAGACGGTCACCCAGGCCCTCGTCACCAGCCGCCTGGACTACGGCAACTCCCTCTACGCCGGAACCACTGCCAAACTCCAGAAGAGACTCCAGCGGATCTAGAACGCCTCAACACGACTCATCCTGGACATCCCCCGTCGCAGCCACATCTCCGGACACCTGAGAGACCTGCACTGGCTCCCGGTCAACAAGAGAATCACCTTCCGTCTCCTCACCCACGCACACAAAGCCCTACACAACCAAGGCCCAGGGTACCTCAACAGTCGCCTCAACTTCTACGCTCCCAAACGCCAGCTCCGATCGACCGGCCACGCCCTCGCTGCCGTCCCCCGCATCCGAAGAGCCACCACAGGGGGAGGGTCCTTCTCCTACCTCGCCGCCAAGACATGGAACTCCCTCCCTACCCACCTCCGCCTGACCCAGGACCACCTCGCCTTCAGGAAACAACTCAAAACCTGGCTGTTCGAGCAGTAGCGGACCCCCCTCCCCTAGCGCCTTGAGACCCTCTGGGTGAGTAGTGCGCTCTATAAATGCTTTGATTGATTGATTGATTTTTAAAAAAACATACCGGGTGTAAAAAAATATATATAATTGGCCTCTGGGGTCCTTGTGGGACCACCTAAGCAGGCCTAGGGGGTCAGGGTGTTTCTACCCTGCCCCCTTTTTGCGTTCTACACATTTGTTTTTCTGCTTTCTTTTGCCTCAGTCTAATGAGCACAAGATGGCTGCCAACACTTCCTGGTTTGGAGTGTTGACAGCCAATAAGCATGCAGCTTTCTCGGAAAGGTACGCGCACCGTCCGCATCCCGTACGCGTACGTACGCGGACCAGTGCGCGCACGGTACGCGCACCCCGCGATTTTTCGAAAAAAACATTTATTTTTCTTGCCTTGGGGGGTCCTAGTGGGACCCCCTGAGCAGGCCTAGGGGGTCAGGGTGCTTTTACCCTGCCCCCTTTTTGAGTTCTACACGTTTGTTTTTCTGCTTTCTTGTGCCTCAGTCTACCGAGGCACAAGATGGCTGCCAACAATTTCTGTTTTGGAGTGTTGACAGACATTGGCAGCCAATCAGCATGCAGCTCGCGCCCGCGAAGGTCCGCGCACGTCCGCGCACGTATATATAAATATATATATATTATAGTTAGCTGGACCTTTTACTCATACAAAACCATTGAACTTCCCCCGTTATAGTTAGTTGTACTCACTATAACTTGCGCGCCCGCAATCCACTGCTGATGATGTCACATATTTCATCATTCATGACATGGTCAGTGACATCACTGATGACATCTCAAATGACATCACTGATGACATCATCCAGTGAATGTGGTTTGCTTTGATATTTAAATATGTATTATAAATACACTACTTTGCATTGAAGAATGAGTGGATATATAAATATAAATGTGTGGATGGTGGATTTAGTAACAGTGTCATTGATTGTTTCCTTGACTAATTTGTAGAGTCTCACTATATATAATGTGTAGTTACTAAACTGTGTGAAAGTCTTTATTGCATTGTCTTAATTGCTATGTTAAAGACTATATTTGTTATTGGTTTCTTAACTGAGTATTTGTATGGGTAAATGAATGTCTATGTGGTGTGGTGGGGGTGTGTGATTGCCAAAAAATGTGTGAATAGTTCATTCAGTAGGTATATGAGGTTAAGACTACATGTTATAACAGTTGTTTCAGTGAGTGTATATGTTTATGGGTGTGGTGGTGATGAAATATTTCTCTCAATGGTACATCTCCATTAAACTTGAAAAAAAAGGCAGTGTATGTGACAGTTATATCTAATTAAGTGTGCCTAAGACTTAGTGATTGTATGAGTCACTATATGATAACGGTATACTTGTATTAGTAACTCACACTTAGTGTGTTATAAAATCACTATCTATATAAATAGATGAAGTGGTGTTTGTATAAGTGTGTAGGTGTGTAAATGTAAGTATAATCAATTGTTTGCATAAGTCAGAAGGATGTCTTTATAAGTGAATACGATGTGTGCTGGTGTGTAATGTTGAAATAGGCGTATAAGTATATTTGATAGTGTTCTGTTGATTATTCACTGCATATAACACTGAATCTATAGGTAAGAGTTTAGATGTGTGTATAGTTCTATGAATAACTGAGTGGGTGTTTAGAAATTTCTATTGGTGTGTCAATGGTTTCAAATATGGCACTTTCTATTTTACAGTGAGTGATGAAAGATTATACTAGTGTGTGATGAGGTGTATTTGATTGTCACATGGATGATGTCATCAGTGATGTCATCAGTGATGTCATTTGAGATGTCATCAGTGATGTCATCAGTGATGTCACTGACCATGTCATGAATGATGCACTTTTTGTGACGTTCCGGTGGCGCAGAAGACTGAGTGATGTTTATCAGGCAGGACTAAGCCACTTTTTGTGGCGTAATCCTGCCTGATTAATATCAGTCCCTTTAACGCAGTGTCCTGCGTTAAAGGGGTGTTGCTGGGGGCGTTCTCAGCAGCATCCATGGACTTGAGTAATTTATAGCATCCTCAAATTCAGTCTTTCAAAAATTCCAAAGTATAGGACATGATAATCCAAATCCAAATGTTTCTCAAGAAAAGTCATAAACCGTGTCCGTGGATCATATCTGCCCAAATGCCAATATTCCGAACGATTGAAAATGACTTTTCTTGAGAAACATTTGGATTTGGATCATCATGTCCTATACTTTGGAATTTTTGAAAGACTGACTTTGAGGATGCTATAAATTACTCAAGTCTGCCCGAATTGTATGGGTAAAATTGATACCTAGTCACTTTGAATAAGAATGTACTTACGTCTCGTCTAACATTTGGAAGAAATATCTAGTTCTATGACAACAGGATACCGACATAACTTGAAGGAAATAAGAACGCCCTGAAGAAGTTCTGTTGTACAGAACGAAACGCGTCGGCTGGCTGTGGTACATAAACTTAAGGAAAATAAAAGCATTTGAATATACACCAAGATTCAGCGCTTCAATAAGGACTCTAAGTGATATGATTTGATTGGACTTGTTGTGCAAGTGGTGCTGTGCCAAACTTTGGAATATTCTCCACTACTCTCTACTACTCACTCTCTACCACTCCACTACTCTCTAATACTCACTCTCTACTACTCATTCTCTACTACTCTACTACTCTCTACGACTCTCTCTCTACTACTCACTCCCTACTACTCACTATCTACTACTCTCTACTACTCACTCTCTACTCTCTACTACTCACTCTCTACTACTCACTCTCTACTACTCTCTCTCTACTACTCACTATTTACTACTCACTCTCTACTACTCACTCTCTACTTCTCACCCTCTACTACTCACCCTCTACTACTCACTCTCTACTACTCACTCTCTACTACTCTCTCTACTACTCACTCTCTACTACTCTCTCTACTACTCTCTCTCTACTACTCACTCTCTACTACTCTCTACTACTCACTCTCTACTACTCTCTACTACTCTATACTACTCACTCTACTACTCACTCTACTACTCACTCTCTACTATTCTCTCTCTACTATTCTCTCTCTGCTACTCACTCTCTACTACTCACTCTCTACTACTCACTCTCTACTACTCTCTACTACTCACTCTCTACTACTCACTCTCTACTACTCTCCACTACTCACTCTCTACTACTCTCTACTACTCACTCCCTACTACTCTCTACTACTCACTCTACTACTCACTCTAATATTCACTCTATTCACTCTCTACTACTCACTCTCTGCTACCCTCTCTACTGCTCCCTACTACTCTATACTACTCACTCTCTACTCTCTATTACTCACTCTCTACTTCTCGACCTCTCTCTACTTCTCTCTCTACTAGTCTCTACCTCTCTACCTCTACCTCTCTACCTCTACACCTCTACCTCTCTACCTCTCTCTACACGCACACATATACACATATATATATATGCATATATATGCATATGCATTTACATATATATGTATGTGTATATATATGTATACATACATATATAAACATATATAATCTGCATATCTATATAAATACAAATATAAATGCATGCATACATATACATATATGCATACAAATGCATGTTATTTACATGAAAGTTTGAAAAACACTAATAAAAGCAAAGCTAAAAAGCCACCTCATTACAAACAGAATGGCTTTAACTTAAACGAGGGCGAGATCTATTGCATTTTCAATGCTTGTTTACTTTGGTTCCATCAAGAAGGCATTCAGATGTGTCACACATTTGCCATAAATTCTGAATGTTAGCACTCTAGTTGCTCATTAGATCACTGTAGTAAAGCTACTGCTCACCAGGGAAGTCTGCTGCTGGTATGGGAGATGATTTGAGAAGTCACTCGAAATGTGCCCTAATTTTTCTTTCTGAAGCACTAATCATACTTTCTATGGCAAAATGAACCCCCTCATTTTGTTCCTTTTTAAATTAAATGTTTTCAGACTTACCACTTCATTCCAATCAAGATGGCTTCTGGTGTGCCATACTTTTGTCATAAGTAAGACTGTTAGCGCTCTAGTTGTTCTTTAGAACACTCTGGGACATTCTGTCATTGGGCTATACTTGGGCTACATCTGGGTGATATTTGGGCTACATTTGGGCTCTTTTGTCTCTGGTGGCCATCTTGGGAGACTGCATGTCAGAATTTTTTAATGAAATAGAAGAGGATTTGAGAAGTCACTCAAAATGTGCCCTAATTTTTCTTTCTGCAGCACTAATCATACTTTCTATGGCAAAATATACCCCCTCATTGTGTTCCTTTTTAAATTAAATGTTTTAAGAGTTACCACTTTATTCCAATCAAGATGTCTTCAGGTGTGCCATACCTTTGTAATAAGTAGGACTGTTAGCGCTCTAGTTGTTCTTTAGAACACTCTAGGAGGCTGCAGTAGAACACAAAGGAATCAACTGACAGTCTCTGTCCTTGTTCGATGTACATGTTTTACTGAGAATGTCAGACTTCATTCTCACATGACTGAGAAAGATAATGTGAATTTACAGAAAATATGCTTTCAGTTTAGTTTATAGATGCCCTTCCAAACCACTGTGGGAAAAGCATGAGATAATAGTTTTCTTTCAAACATGATTCATGATATCCCAGCAGAAGGCTTTTTCACATGGTAAAATCACCTTAGAACACACCACAATTCCTAAAATGAGTATGGTACCATCAACAAATGGTTTATAATGTAACTAAAGTCCTAAAACCTTCTATTAACTGCAATGCTTTTTAATGAGGTGCTATCATGTATATTGGTCCCAAGATGGCTGCCAACACTTCTTGGATGAAGTGCTGACAGCCAATCAGATCTCACGATGAGATGTGTGGTTAGGCTCCTCCCAGATATATATATTTTTTTCCTTTTAATTTTCTCAGGAACTACTGGAGGGATTTACACCATTTAAGCAAAAGAGTGATCTGCGAATCAGACTCTACCATTTTGCCAAATTTCTTGTAATTCCGTTCAGCCGTTCGGGCTGTAGCCGTGTCTAATCGTCCTATGGAAATTAACATGGGGAAAACACGTTTTGGGACCCCCCTTTTTTCTCAGCCCCCACTTGACGAATCCCCCCAAAACTTTTAGGAAAGGAGCGGAGCGGGCCATCTTCTTTGAGAAATTCGCGAAGATTCATCAACCGGCGCTAAAGTTATTCCCAATAGAATGTTGCGGATTTCTTATGGAAACTAGGTCCTAACTATATATACCTACTGGCGACCGCCAGTAGGTAATATATATATATATATATATATATATATCACAGTGAGCGTCACTACTGTTTAGTTATACTTAGGTTAGAGTTATCATAAGAAGGAAGGTTTTTGTTTCGCTACAAACTTTAGTGCCGTTGAACAAGTCTTCTCGAAACTTTGCCCAAAAAGTTAATACAACTCGGCTCCTTCCTGGAAAGATTTGCGCTGATCTGTGAAACATGGGAAAAAAGGTGGGGGATTGCAGTCCCAAAACGTTGTTTTCCCGTGCTAATTCTCATAAGAAACTTCTGTCACAACTAACAAACAAGCAACACAGAACCAATTGGTTTGGTGTTATCTGTCCGTTCATCATCCCCTTTGGTAAACCTTTGTCTTTGGCAATGCTTTTAATCGTGTGAGATAGTTTGAAAACAACACTTTTTTAAAAATGATTAAAAGAGTATTACAGTAAAAAACTATTACATTCAAATCATGCCGAAGCATTATGATGACACGTGGTTACAAAAAGAACGTCTCTAGCCTTCATAAGTGTTAGGCAGCAGGTTTCCCATTCCAAACGTTTGTTACATATTTAACCTTTTGTGTTTTTTAAAACTTGCATATTACAAAATTATAACATATGCTAGTATTACTTTTCAAATTTTGTATGTTTAAAATGTATTGCTTCTTAATTTTTGCTTCCAAGTACAAATCATGTATTTTAGTTGTACTTCTACTTAAATCATGCTTATGCATTGAAATGCAGTGTTTACATTTTAACATTCCCATTATTCCTGTAGCTCCAAAGCCTGACGTAGAGTGAACGAGGACCACAGCCTTTCACTATTTGGTGCTTTTCAGTGCTATTACTCTTCAACCAATGACGCGTTTCAACTATAACATTCAGCACCTTCTTAAAACCAATGGCTCTATTGTCAAACACAGAGGAATTGTATGTTGCCTCCTTTCTGCACAATTTAGTACCTCATCAAGCACATCCAATTATATTTCTGTGAAAGATATTCGTTTCTCAGAGGAACAATCATTTCTTTGCACCGGTTGTTTATTTATTTGTCTCATTTATAAAGCGCTCTATCACCGAACAGGCATCTTGGCGCTGACATTAAAGTGCACAGTAGGAATGATGCTACACAGGGAATCCAATAACCAGTTATGCATTGGGGAAGAGCCAGGTTTTTAGTCTTTTCCTAAATGGGAGGAGATCCCTCAGTTGTCTCCGCTCCAGTGGGAGTTTATTCCATAGACGGGCACCCTAGACATTGAATGCTCTACCTCCAAATTTAGTTTTTTGAATCTTGGTAACTTAATCAATCTGGCTGGTGAGGAGCGAAGGCTTGTCTCAGGTACATACCAAGTGAATTTCCTCTGCATAGGTATCGGTCCATACCTGTGCAGGGCCTTGAAGACTATTTGAATTTGAATTTAAAAGCATTTGTACAGCGCTCGTTTACCAGGCGGTTTCATGGCGCTAGTGGGGGACAGTGGGTGGCAGCAACAAGAGGGGGCTAAGTCCGGTAGGCTTGCGCGAAGAGGAAGGTTTTGAGGTTCTTCCGAAATAGAAGGTAGGAAGGAGAAGTGCGCAGGGTAGCAGGGAGAGAGTTCCAAAAGGTGGGAGCCAAGACAGCAAAACTCGCTCCGCCCGCTTTCTGTTTTTTAAAACGAGGAATGGCAAGGAGGGCCGAGTAAGCGGAGCGAAGTTCTCTGCCAGGATGATAAGACTTGATGGCAGAACAGATGAATTCGGGAGCAGTGCCCGATCTGGCCTGATAAGTGAGGCAGCCAAGTTTAAAGAGGGCGCGCTCTTTTATTGGGAGCCAGTGTAGTGTTTTGAGCAGTGGGGTGGCCCGATGGTATTTGGGCAAGCCGTGGATCAGGCGGGCCGCCTGGTTCTGCACCAGTTGCAAACGACGGATCGCTTAGGCAGGGGCCCCATTATAGACTATGTTGCCGTAGTCTATACGAGACAATACCATGGCCAATACGATTACTTTTAAGGCAGAGGAAGAAAAAAACCGGGAAACTTTCCTAATAATTCTAAGGGAGAAAAAAGAAGAGGAAACCACAGAACTAACTTGTGAATGGACGGTGAGTTGAGAATTGAGGAGAATCCCCAGGGTTTTTACTTTGGGCACAGGGAGTGGGGGAACACCAAGGGAAGGGGGCCAAAAGGAAGGGGACCATGGACTGCAACCACCTCCGGTCAGAACCAGCTAGGTCTTGTCCGGGTTGAGTTTGAGGTGGTTGCAGTTCATCCAATCATGAATGAACGTCATTACTGTCTGGACGTTCAGAGCAGACGAAGATGAGTGGGATAGATTGAAGATTAGCTGGAGGTCATCCGCGTAATTAAACACGGTGACCTCCAGCTGCTGTAACATAAAAATGAGGGGGAAAATGTAAAGGTTAAACAAAAGGGGGGAAAGTGATGAGCCCTGAGGGACCCCGCACTCTACCTTGCGGGAGGCCGCAGCGTATCCAGCCAAACGGACCGCTTGATTTCTCCCAGCGAGAAAAGACTCAAGCCATGAAAAGGCCAAGCCTTCTATGCCCGCCGCCCTGACACGGTGGAGAAGGATGGAATGGTCCACCGTGTCAAAAGCGGCGGACTATGCAGAGGGATTTGAACTGAATTCTTTGCATTATCGGGAGCCAATGCAGCTCTGCCAAAGCCGGCGAGGTAGAGTAACTTCTAGGCCTACCCAAGGCTAGCTTGGCTGCTATTGTTTGAATCCTCTGGAGTCTATCTATTAGATATCTCGGGGACTCCAACAACAGAGCATTGCAGTAATCCAATCTGCTTAATATAATACTTTGTACTACCAGCGCTCGCGCATGAGTAGGCAGCAGAGTAACATTTTTTCACAAGACTCTGATGATGGCAAAACAACTTCTCACAGTTTTGTTAACCTGTGATATCAGTGTCAATAAGTTGTTGAACATGATGCTCAGATTTCGTCCCTTCTCGACAGGCCTCAGTGAGGTGGATGTAGCTAGAGGCCAGAAATTTGTGGGAAAAGCAGGTGGGACCTTCCCCACTGGACAGTGGAGAACCTCTGTTTTGTCATCCTTAAATGGCAATGAGTTCTCCCTCGGCCACTGTAATGTAGCTTACAGCAATCATGAAACTCTTTCAGAGATGTTGACTGTTCTCCCTCTAAGGAGAGAATCAGTTGAGTGTCATCCGCATAATTTACGATATTGATGTTATGCGCCTGTATGACAGCAATCCGAGGTTTCATGTAGATATTAAATAAAATCGGGCTGATGGCAGAGCCCTGAGGCACGCCATACGAGAAGTTAATGAAATCAGCTTGGTAGGGGGAAGGGCCACCGCTCTCTGAGAGGAAGGATTGAAACCAGCTTAAGCCCATGCCTGCTATTCCCACCTCCCTAAGCCTCCTCAACAGGATAGCATGTTGACCGTGTCGAATCCGGCAGACAGGTCGAGCAGAGGGAGAACCGCTGCTTGACCTCTCTCTGCATGCATCCAAAGCTCGTCCTTCACGGTCACCAAAGCAGTCTCTGTACCATGAGCAGAACGAAATCGGAATTGCACATCCTCGAAGATCTTGTTGGTTTCCAAATATTTTGAAAGCGATCTGCTAACCACACTTTCTACAATCTTTCCAGGTTAAGGCAGCAGGGAGATAGGCCTATAATGTTTTGGGCAGCCAGTGTTCAATGTAGACTTGCCACAGTATTGGAACTTTCATAGATTCCCATGCTTTGTATCATTCCCCGTCGTCGGAATGGGAGCCTCGGTAGTATAAAAACCATAGAAACAAAAGAGAAACCTAGGCCTAGGCCTCATCTCATTTTGTATTCTATCCACCTCTTTTTGTGAAAAAGAGACCAAACTTTTGCCAGGACCAATCAGAGCAGCCTCACCCTCTAGAACCTTCCTGAGAGAGCTTAGAGCCTCAGATTTTTCTACCGCACGTTGTGCTAGGGAGTCTCCACTGAGCTCTGCTCAGTTTTCACTGTTTTTCTACTTCTTTCTTCAAGTTTCTACTTCAAATCATCATGTCTGACAAGGAGAAGAAGGCCTTATTCAGGTCCTGTGCCTCTTGTGGCAAAAAACGTCTTTTTGTGGAGGACAAGCATGATAATTGCATTTATTGCTTATATCCTGACCACAAGGCCACAGACTGCAAGATCTGCAGGACTTTCTCGAACAAGACTCTTCGGGACAGAGAAGGCCGGCTTCTTACCTGGCTTCAAAAGATGAAGACACGCAAGGAGCTCTCTTCGGATGAGGAGGATTCCGTGTCTGCTGCTTCCTCGCAAAGATCAAAGAAGAGGGGTAGGTCTCCCCCTGGGTCTTCGACATCTGAGCCCCCTTTTCAAGCCCCTCACAAGATCTCTGACAGGTCTGAGAGGGCTGGTTCCCTTCAATCTCCTCACGTAAGTGTAAAGGAGAGGCAGGGACAGGCTACGGCAGTGGTAACAGTCTTAAAGGACAAAAAGGAGGTTGTGATCCCTTCTCCTCCGTCCAAAAAGATCAAGTCCAGTGACAAACATTCCACTGGCTCTTCAGGATCTGGGCCGGGAAAAAAACAGCGTCCGTCGACGACGAAAACACCAGGTACGTCGACGACTGTGACTTTGGCTAAAGTTCCCGCTGTTTCTGTGGCACCGTCGACGGGCTCGTCGACGGTAGCGGTGTCCACGACGGCGACTTCGTCGACGTTCAAGGTTCCGATCTCGTCGACGATGATGGCTTCCACGTCGACGACGACTAGCAGGCCGCTGTCGACGGCCGCAACGACGACGAAGACTACGTCGACGACGACGACAGCTTCCACGTCGACGACGATGATAATGAAGACGAGTTCGTCGACGAGACAGTCGACGGTGGTCCCATCGACGACGAAGTTTGTGTCGACGAAGACTGGGGTGCCGTCGACGATTCCATTGGCGGATGCTCCGACGACGGCGTCGTCGACGAGACCGTCGACGGGCCAAAAAATGCCAGTTCAAAGAATGAAAATCACGCCGGAGATGACGTCTCCACGACGAGTCTCTTCCCGTCTACCGACCATGCTTTTCGATGATGAGTCTGACGAGGATGAGTTTCAGGATGATGGCACTTATGGACCTGCCTATAGTCCCTCTGATTTAAACGTAAAGTTACAGGAGACGGACATGGAGGAGTATTTCGACCAGGCTGGTGGCCAACAACTACAGCCTTATGTTGTGGGAGAGCGACTTCCGCCGACTCTGGGTCAAGGCATGGTGGCCATGCCCTCCTCTCTCATTTCGGATCTTCAGGACATGCTTCAGGATTACCGTAAGAGGTTTCCGTCGGACCCTTCTGGACAGACTACGGTTTTTCCACTTCCAGTACAGCTGCAAGTGCAGCCGGCTACTAGTGTTCCGGTGGTACCCTCCCAGCCACCGCCAGCTACTACTGTTCCGGTGGTTCCCTCACCACCACCGCCAGTGACACCGTTGGCCCGAGTTCCCACACCAGATCCCGCACCAGTTCCCGATGTCCATCAGGAGACCTCTTCGGAGGACGAGGTTGTCCCAGTGGATCCCTTTTTGGATCCTTTACAGGACCCCGACCCGGATCAGGGGGACAATGACCCGCAACACCCAAATGCTGCTGGTCGCGACTCTTCCATCTCCCCTCCGGTGGATATAGGGGGTTTTCATCATCTGATGGAGCGGGCTGCTAAGAGGTTTGGCCTACCTATTTCAAGAGAGGAATCGGAATGTTTCCTTTATGACTTTAAGGAACAATACCAACGATCTGTAAAATCTATTCCCATTATTGAGCATGTATGGGAGGAGGGCATGAAGATCATGCAGAGTCCGGCCACGGTGATTCCAGTGCTCCCCAGACTGGAGAAGAAATATAAAGCTCCGGAAGGCAGTCCAGCTTGCCTTATTGGTCAACCGAAGCCTGACTCGGTGATTTCTCAGGCGGCTCTGAGCAAATCAAAGAATCCGTCCACACCGTTGACCACTCCGCCGGACAAAGACGGCAGACGTCTGGATAATGTTGGGAAACGGTTTTCCTCTATGGCCAGCTTACTGGTTCGAGCGGCGAATGCCCTTGCCATCTTAGGCCGTTACGACCGCCAGATGTGGTGCGACATGGAACCCTTCGTGGAACTATTACCTGAACCCACTAAGGAGGACGCCAAGAAGGTACTGGCCGAAGGAGAGAAATCTTCTGCAGAAGTGATTGATTGTTCAATGGACATTGCTTCCACGGCCTTCCGGGCCTTGGCCGGCTCCGCTGTGTTACGGCGTCAGGGTTGGCTAAAGGCCACCTGGTTTCGGCAGGAGGTCCAGAACAGAGTCCTAGACCTTCCATTTGATGGGGAGATGCTGTTTGGGAAACATGTGGATGATACCCGCCAGAATATAAAGAAGGACACACACTGCAAAGTCCTTGGGCTCTCTCACCTATCGCAAGGTCCCCTTTAGGGGCGCACGAGGTAGAGGATTTGCGTCTTACAGAGGAAACCAACAACGTTATTCCTCGCAGTCGTCCCAGTCATATAAACCCCAATACTCGAATCAGCGACAAGGGCAATCGGCATCTTTCTCTCGCAACCCTCCGCGAGGCCGGCAACAGCGTCAGGGTCGTGACAACAACAAACGACAATAGCGGCCTCCCGGCTCTACCTACTGTTCCTCCCCTCCCGATCACATCAGTGGGGGGCAGGATATCCCTTTGTCTGGACAGTTGGAGGTCAATAACATCGGACCAATGGGTCCTCAACATCGTGGAGAATGGCCATACGTTGGAGTTTCACAACTTTCCTCCAACACGAGCTCCGGGCGCCATCCGCTCAGGACATCTAGGATTAGTACATCTAGAAGCCCACCAGTTGTTCCTCAAAGGAGCGATAGAACCGGTCCCGCTCTCTCAGAGGGGACGGGGGTTCTATTCCAGATTCTTCCTAGTGCGGAAGACGAAAGACACTTGGCGTCCCATCCTCGATCTTCGGGAGCTCAACACCTATCTCATAAAGCTCTCCTTCAGGATGGTCACTCTCCAGGAAATTCTTCCTCTCTTGAATCCAGGCGACTACTTGGCGTCGCTGGATTTAGAAGACGCACATTTCCATATCCCAATACACCCAGCTCACAGACAATACCTTTGCTTTACAGTGGGAAAGAGCCTTTTCCAGTTCAAAGTGCTTCCATTCGGCCTTCGGTCGGCACCAAGGGTGTTCACCAAGGTATTGGCACCGGTGGCAGCGTTTCTTCGACGACAATCCCTCGAAGTTTTCCCTTACTTGGACGACTGGCTCGTCAAGGCACCATCGTTCCAGGAAGCTTCGCAAGCCGTGTCTACTTGCCTCCATTTGTTCCGCTGCCTGGGCCTTCAGTTGAACGAACACAAGTCAGTCCTCCTGCCTTCCAAGACGGCCAGGTTCCTGGGGTCCGTGCTGGACACCACGCATTGTACGGCTCGTCCCTCAGAGGAGCGACAACAAAAATTGATGGTTTCTGCTCTACTACTCTGCCGCAGCAAGGTCCTGCCGGTCCGCCAATACAAATCCCTTCTCGGATCGATGTCATCCTGCATACCATTAATACCGCATTGCAGGCTACGGATGCGTCCTCTGCAGGAGGAGCTGGACAAGCAATGGCGCCAGGCAGAGGGGTCGTTCAACGACAGGGTTGTCGTAACTTCAGCAATGAGAACAGCGAGCGAATGGTGGCTTCGGAAAAGCAATCTCGCTCAAGGCCTAACGTTCAGGATTTCTCCTTCACCCATGATCATGACCACGGACGCCTCGTTGGAAGGCTGGGGTGCAGTGCTCCGAGAGCTTCAAGTCAGTGGCCATTGGAGTCCACGACAGCGCCAATGCCACATTAATTTCCTGGAGCTGACAGCCATTCGGTTGGCCCTGCAAGCTTTTCTACCCAGAGTGGGCAACCGTTCAGTGCTGGTCCGGATGGACAATACGACGGCCATGCACTATGTAAACAAACAAGGAGGCACCAAATCGCAGACTCTGTCCGCAGAAGCTCAACGGATTTGGGATTTCGCGATTCACAACAACATCACTCTGAGAGCCGAGCACTTGGCGGGAACTCTCAATGTCAAGGCGGACGCCTTAAGTCGCCAGACGGAAGTGACTCACGAGTGGGAGTTGAATCAATCCATTCTCGACGGAGTGTTCTCAGTTTGGGGGACGCCGGCCATCGACCTCTTTGCTTCGCCGGAGAACGCCAAATGCCGGTTCTACGCAAGCAAGGGTCACAATCAGGGATCCCTAGGGAACGCTCTTTCGATGGCCTGGTACAGCGCGTTCTTTTACGCTTTTCCTCCGATTCCCCTCATTCCTCGAGTTCTCAAGAAAATGAAGGCAGAACCCTGCAGGATGATTCTAATCGCTCCAGCGTGGCCCAGGCAATTCTGGTACACAGAACTACTGCGGCTCTCCCAAGCACCTCCGATTCAGTTGAAGCCCATTCCGTCCCTCTTATCCAGGAGTCAGGGGCAGGTTTTCCACCCGGATCCGAGATCCCTCCACTTGACAGCGTGGCTCCTGAACACAGAGAATTCAGTCATCTAGCATTGTCTCAAGAATGCAGAGAGATCTTGGCTCATGCCCGGGCACCAAGTACCAATAAGACTTACAAGGCGAAGTGGAAGAGATTCTGCTTGTGGTGTCAACGGGAAGGTCTCCATCCTTACACTTCCCAACCTCATCAGTTGTTGCCGTATTTGCTGTATCTGACTAAGTCTGGCTTGGCAAATTCATCGGTCAAGGTGCATCTGGCAGCCATATCAAGGTATCGGCGCAGTTCCTCAGGTCCTTCCTTATGGTCCTCTAGGGTTGTTAAACAATTCTTAAAAGGTTTATTCCGGATGTATCCGCCAGTCCGCCCTCCTCCTCCGGTGTGGCAGCTCAATCTAGTCTTGGCGCAACTCATGAAGGCTCCATTTGAGCCTGTGCACAAAGCGGACTTGAAGTTCCTATCTTGGAAGCTGGCCCTCCTTCTAGCCCTCACGTCAGCGAGGCGAGTGGGTGAACTTCAGGCGCTATCCATTGTACATCCATTCCTTCAATTTACAAAGCAAGGCCTGGTTCTTCGGACAAATCCCAAATTCATCCCGAAAGTGCCATCTGAGTTCCACTTGAACGAACCTGTGATTCTGAAAACCTTCTTTCCACATCCTTCTACACCGGTGGAGCGAACGCTCCATTCTTTGGACGTTCAACGGTGCTTAAAGTTTTACTTGGAGCGCACACGTCCCTTTCGGAAGTCGACTCAGATGTTTGTGTCCTACAGCGCACCGCGTAAAGGGTTGCCTTTGACAAAGAGTGGCATTTCACGCTGGACCTCCAGTGCGATTCAGTTCTGTCATCAGGAAGCGGGCAAGCCGCTGGACGGCAAAGTCCGTGCACATTCCACAAGGTCCATGGCTTCATCGGTGGCTCTCTTTTCAGGAGTTGCCATTAAGGACATCTGCAGGGCAGCAACGTGGAGCAGTACTCATACCTTCACGAAACACTACTGCCTGGAGTCTGCAGGACGAGATGATGCGGCTGTTGGTCAGGCAGTCCTGCGGAATCTGTTTCATTGAGAGGTGAGCTTTCCCTACGATCCCTCCATCCTGGTGAGCACATTTTGTTTGTTTGACTATACTTACTGTGTTCTTTCTATGGTTATGTGGTGCCATGTATTTACAAAATGTGTTTCTGGGTCCTTTACTGCTAGCTATTCTGATACAAAGCATGGGAATCTATGAAAGTTCCAATACTGGGGCAAGAAAACAAGTTACTTACCTGTAACTTTGGTTCCCCAGTATTGGTAACTTTCATAGATTCCCATGCGCCCACCCACCTCCCCTGGGAAAGCTCATCCTTTTACAGAGTTAGTGGCTGTTTGCACAACGGCTACGAAAATCTGAGGCTCTGAGCTCTCTCAGGAAGGTTCTAGAGGGTGAGGCTGCTCTGATTGGTCCTGGCAAAAGTTTGGTCTCTTTTTCACAAAAAGAGGTGGATAGAATACAAAATGAGATGAGGCCTAGGCCTAGGTTTCTCTTTTGTTTCTATGGTTTTTATACTACCGAGGCTCCCATTCCGACGACGGGGAATGATACAAAGCATGGGAATCTATGAAAGTTACCAATACTGGGGAACCAAAGTTACAGGTAAGTAACTTGTTTTCTTCTTTAGAAGAGGTGTCACCAGTGCCTGTTTCCAACAGGTCGGTACCACTCTACTAAGATTGATTGCAAATAAGGCGGAGTGTAGAGAACAACTCTGCTCCCAACTCCTTCCAAATTTTCTGTGGCAGAGGGTCCAGAGGTGATCCAGAGGAAATACCTAAGGCCACTTTACCAAAATTCTCCACTGACAGTATCTCAAAATCAGTTAAGGTATTCCTAAGCTGGGTCTCTTTTCCTCTAGCTATTTTATTTATGCCCATTGAATCACTGCTATTAAAACCACTGGCCTCTGGATCTTCTAACCCATCTTGCCGGAAGTCCCCACCGAAGTCATCAATGATAGTTTTAATTTTGTCTGTGAATGGCCTCGCAAGACGGTCACAGAGGTCTTGTGTGGGAGGCGTCTGATTCTTGGCACAATCAGGACTGATCAAATTATACATTATTTTAAAAATGCTTCTGGATTTATTAGGATCGTTCAGAATAGTGTTGGAAAAATACTCTGCCTTTGCAATGTTTATTTCTTTTTTGTAGCTGATGATTGCAATTTTCCGGTCACATTTATCCTGATCTTCATACACCCTTCTCAACTTCCTCTCCGTCTGCTTACATTCTAGTTTCAGATTTTTTAATTTATTGTTGAACCAAGGGGCCGAAGGTCTGCCCACTCTCTTATGATTTTTTAGTGGGGCAGTCAATTCCAGTGTAGAAGTAGTCAGTGAACATAAAGTCACCTAACTTTATCCAGTATTATGGGTGTCTTTCATAGATTCACATGCCTGAATCATTCCCCGTCGTCGAGACGGGAGTCTCCGGTACATAGAAAAGTAATGTCCTATAGACATACATAGAGAATAGTAGGCCTAAAGGCCTCACCTTAGTTACATATCCATGTCCTTTTGTAAAAAGGACCAAACTCTAGACAAGAGCCAATCAGCTATCACCTCCCTCTAGAACCTTCCTGGCAGGAGCCTCAGTCCCTCAGATTTTCTACCGCACGTTGTGCTAAGGGAGTCTCCACCTGAGTTCTGCTCAGGTTTGCTTCTAAAGCTTTATTTCTTCAAACATTCGGATTTTTTCTAGGTAAAAGCTATTTATTATGGCTGATACTCATAAGAAGGGTCTTTTTAGAGCCTGTAGCTCTTGTGGTAAAAAAAGGCTCCACATTGATGACCAACACAAGAAACGCCTATATTGCCTGTACCCGGATCATTCATCTAAGGACTGCAAAATATGTAGAACATTTTCTACAAAGACACTCAAGGACCGAGAAGGACGCCTTCTGCATTGGCTCCAAAGGCTCAAGGACAGAGACAATCTGGAATCCTCTGAAGAAGGTAAGAGCTCTTCAGTCTCCTCTAAACTGTCTCTCAAAAGGCCACGGGTAGCTTCCCCTAGCCCTCAAGACGCTCCTCCAAAGAAGACAGATAGAAAGTCTTCAGAGGTCCTGTCATCATCAGCGTCTGACAAGGAGGTTCACACCTTCAGGAAACCTGCGCCGTCGTCGACGATGACCTCATCGGCATCATCGGGGCTTAGGAAGGCTGTGTCTCCTGTCTACGTCTCGACGTCGGCGAAGACAGTCTCGACGACGACGGCATCGTCGACGTTAACTTCAACGACGACTACCCCATCGTCGATGGCGGGTAAGCCTTTGTCGTCGACCATTAGTATTAAAAGGTCATCGTCGACGCCCAAAACCCCGTCGACGACAACACCACCGTCGACGAAGGCGTCGACGACGATGAAGGCGCCGTCGACAGCGGCACTGTCGACGACACCATCGTCGACGTCCCTGTTGGAGCAGTCGACGACGATAATCCCGTCGACGGCAAATGTCCAGAATGAACGGACGGTCGACGATCACTTCTCACGTCAAATTCTCGAAAAGGGCAATCACGCCAGACTTAACATCTCCAAGCCGGGTGCAAAGTCTACCGCCGGCTCGTCTCCTACAAGATGAAGATTCTGATGAGGAGGATATGTTCCAAGCAAACAGCCCCTCTGAACTAGTGGTGAAATGTCAAAGCTCGGACGAAGAAGTAGTCCAGCAACATACAGTACAGACGCACCTTACACCCATGGTGTGTCTGCCAGCATCTCTAGTGACTGATTTAAGATTTCTTATTGAGGACTATAAACAAAGATTCCCAGAATCGCCAGCTCCTCCACCAGCGGCGACAGTGCCATCGCCACGGCCTCCACAGCCACCCTTAGTTCTCCAGCAGGAGAGGGTGCACGTGTCTTGTCCTCATCTGATGAAGAAGGAGAGGAAGAACAGCGAGAGGAGGGCGAGGTGCAGGATGAACAGTCCAATCATGAAGACTGGGACAAATGTGTCATCCCTTCTCCAGCATCTTCTGTGCCCGCTATTTCAGACTCTCCACCTGTGGACATCGGTGGTTTCCACAGTTTGGTAGAGAGAGCGGCAAATCGCTTCCACATGACGATGGAATCTCAGGAACATGACTGTTTCCTATACGACTTTAAAGAACCGCTTAAAAAAGCAGCGAGATCAATTCCAATAATTTGGGAACAGGGTCTGCAGTTAATGCAAACTCCAGCCTCAGTCTCGCCAGTAGTTCCAAGACTGGATAAGAAATACAAAGCCCCACCGTCGGCAGCGGCCTGCCTCACACGACACCCTAAACCTGATTCGGTGGTCACACAGGCGGCTCAAAAGAATTCAAGAAATCCCTCCTCTCCCTTGACAGCGCCACCAGACAAGGAGGGGAGGAAGTTAGACAATATAGGAAAGCGTTTTTCTTCAATGTCAGCAATGACGGTGAAGGCAGCAAATACACTAGCGCTTCTAGGACGCTATAATAGACAGCTGTGGGCAGATATTGCACCGTATTTATCTGAGTTACCAGACGCCTCAAAAGAGGAAGTACAATCTATCCTTTTGGAGGGTCAGACGTCCGCATCTGAAATAATAGACTGCGCTATGGATGTAGCGATGACTGGATTCTGACAGCTGGCTGGGGCGGCCGTTTCACGGAGGCAAGGATGGCTCAAGACAACCTCATTTAGACCTGAGGTGCACTTTAAAGTCCTAGATATGCCATATGATGGCCAACATCTGTTTGGAGCTAAGATTGACGAAGCTCTTCAAGCCATTAAAAAAGACACGGACACGGCAAGGGCGTTTTGGTACGCTCCAATTCAAGAACCAGTCCTTTCGAGGGAGGAGAGGACGAGGACAACCCCCATACAGAGGTGGTTTTCAGAGCAGATCATCATATTCTTCCAACCAGGGTAGAACCCAATATCAGAATCGCCAACAACAGCAGGGCAGACAATCCTCTTACGGGAAGTCAACCTTTAGGGGTAAAAGTCAAAGGAGGAGCAATGGCGGACGCCAATGACCTATTCATCCAGCCAGTCCAGCCCCCATCTCCTACTTTAAAGATTGGAGGAAAAGTAACACATTTTCTCAAGAATTGGAAAAGAATTACCACGGACCGGTGGGTCCTTCAATTGATTCAATTTGGCCATTCCCTGGAATTCGAAAGTATCCCTCCGGCAACTCCTCCTCGCCCAATGCAACACAAGAACCTACGATTGCTTCAACAAGAACTCTCCATTATGCTCAGAAAAGGAGCGATAGAGAGAGTACCATCGTCTCAGAAGGGGAAGGGATTTTACTCCCTCTTCTTTCTCATTCAGAAAAAAGAAATGGAGGCCCATTCTAGACCTCAGTGCATTGAACAAGTTCTTAAAGAAGCAGTCGTTTCGCATGGTCACCATACAGGAGATCTTGAACCTCCTGGAGGAAGGGGATTTCATGACGTCTCTGGACTTACAGGACGCATACTTTCATATTCCAGCCCACAAAAATCACAAAAAATACCTGAGGTTTGCCGTTGCGGGCAGGCACTTCCAGTTCCGTGTCCTACCTTTTGGCCTCAAATCTGCGCCCCGCATCTTCACCAAGTGTCTCTCCCCGGTGGCAGCTTTCCTCAGGCAGCATGGTCACCAAGTCTTCCCATATTTGGACGACTGGCTGGTGAAGGCACCATCCTTTGGAGGCGCCTCCAGATCCTCCAACGCCTGTCTCAATCTCTTCAGTCACTTGGGTCTGACACTCAACCAAGAGAAGTCCTCTTTACAACCTTCACGCATCATCACTTTTCTCGGAGCAACTCTGAACACAGGTTCTGCAAAGGCGTTTCCATCCCAGGAACGAAAACGCAAGCTCCTTTCTCTAGCCTCAACAGTAGCCTCGAAGAAAACTTTGCCAGTTCGTATCTTCAAATCCCTTTTGGGAATGATGTCCTCATGCATCCTACTCATACCACATTGCCGTCTACGGATGCGTCTCCTACAAGAGGCTTTGTCCAGACAATGGACACAATGCACTGAGTCGTTCGACGACCGCATAACTATTACAGTGCGAATCATCAAGGCATTGCAATGGTGGATGTCATCAAAAAACCTCTCGAAGGGAATAACATTCCTACTTCCAGCAGCTCCTCATGTAATCACAACGGACGCCTCCTTGGAGGGTTGGGGAGCTGTCCGGCAGGATCTACAGATAAGTGGCAAATGGTCAGAGCTGGAAAAACATCTCCACATCAACCTGCTCGAACTGAGGGCAGTCTTTCTGGCCCTACAGTCATTCTTGCCAAGGATCAAGAACTCCCTAGTGCTCGTCCGGACCGACAACACTACGACGATGTACTATCTAAACAAACAGGGAGGGACGCGTTCGCAGACACTCTCTCGCGAATCGCAAAAGATCTGGAATTGGCTCATTCTCCACAATGTAACGCTAAGGGCGGAGTATGTCCCAGGCAAAGACAATGTGATCGCAAACGCATTAAGCAGGCAGAGGACATTGTCACAAGAATGGGAACGGGACCAGGCAATCATCGACCAGATCTTTTCCAAGTGGGGATCGCCCCGAATCGATCTATTTGCGACCAGAAAGAACGCCAAATGCCCAAACTTCGCAAGCTGGCATCACCAGTCAGGGTCCCTAGGGAATGCATTTTCCATCGCATGGCGCAACGTCTTTGTGTACGCATTTCCGCCATTCCCGATGCTTCCCAGGGTCCTCAGAAAGATGAAAGCGGAGCCTTGCACTCTAATTCTGATAGCCCCATTCTGGCCAAGACAGCACTGGTTCACGGAGCTCCATCGTCTATCTCTGGAGACACCAATTCATCTACGCCAGTTTCCATCCCTGCTCACAATGAACAACAAGCAGGTTCAACATCCGGATCTGAAGTCTCTCAGGCTAGCCGCCTGGCTCCTGAGTTCCGAGAATTCAGCAGTCTAAACATACCTCAAGACTGTAGGGATATTCTAGCCAAGGCAAGAGCAAATAGCACTAACAAGACGTATTCCCTGAAGTGGAAGCGCTTTTGTGTATGGTGTGCGGACTGAGGAATTCGGCCTTTTTCCTCCTCTCCAGAACAAATCTTGCCTTATCTACTACATCTGGCACAGTCGGGCCTAGCTCACTCCTCCATTAAGGTACACTTGGCAGCAATATCACGTTTTAAAAGGACTCCAAAGGGTCCCTCTCTCTGGTCTAGCAGACTAACTAAACAATTCCTGAAAGGTCTGTACAGATCTTTCCCACCAGTACGGATGGTACCACCAACATGGCATCTAAATGTGGTTCTTACCCAGCTTATGAAGCATCCGTTCGAACCCATACACAAGGCTGACCTAAAGTACATCTCGTGGAAGACCGCTCTCCTCCTAGCGCTTACATCTGCAAGGAGGGTCATTGAAATGCAGGCATTTTCCATCCAGGATCCCTTTCTACAGTTCAAAGACGACAGGGTGATTTTGAGGACCAATCCTAAATTTATCCTTAAAGTCCCATCGGACTTCCACTTGAACGGGCCTGTAATCTTAAGATCATTCTTTCCAAATCCCAGCACTGCAGCTGAGCGGTCCCTGCATTCGTTAGACCTTAAAAGGTGCTTGAAATTTTACATTGATAAGACCAAAACATTCAGGAAGTCTAATCAACTCTTCATAGCTTCAGAGTATCTCCAGATGGATCTCTTCAGCGATTACTTTCTGTCATGACCAAGCTGGCAGCCATTACAGTCTAAAGTCAGAGCTCACTCTACAAGAGCTATGTCTACCTCTATGGCACTCTTTGCAGGGGTGCCAGTTGTTGACATTTGCAGGGCGGCAACATGGAAGTCGCCGCATACCTTCACTAGGCATTACTGCCTGGACACAGAGCTGAGTAGAGATGCGGCAGTGGGACAAGCAGTGTTAAGCCATCTATTTCAGTAAGGTGAGCCTTCCTCCGTCCCTCCATCCTTCTCTGATATGCACATTTCTATGCTGATGCTTATTGTTGACATGTACTGGTGGTTAATAGTCGCATGATATGTATTATCTTATGACTTGAATATGCTGTACCATCAGAAATGTGCAATCTGCATTGCTTGCTACTCTGATTCAGGCATGTGAATCTATGAAAGACACCCATAATACTGGTAAAGAAATGCGTTACTTACCTGTAACTGCAGTTATCCAGTATTGGTGTCTTTCATAGATTCACATGCAACCCTCCCGCCTTCCCTGGAAGGACTCACCTAACTCTGTGTCACGCCTACTTAGCTTAGTGCGTACGAAAATCTGAGGGATTGAGGCTCCTGCCAGGAAGGTTCTAGAGGGAGGTGATAGCTGATTGGCTCTTGTCTAGAGTTTGGTCCTTTTTACAAAAGGACATGGATATGTTACTAAGGTGAGGCCTTTAGGCCTACTATTCTCTATGAATGTCTATAGGACATTACTTTTCTATGTACCGGAGACTCCCGTCTCGACGACGGGGAATGATTCAGGCATGTGAATCTATGAAATACACCAATACTGGATAACTGCAGTTACAGCTAAGTAACGCATTTCTTCCTCCACCTGCTTATCTGTCGAAAAATAGCCCTCAAGATCAAACACAGGAGAGATATCTCCTTTACTGAAGAGGGCCTTCCAGTCTTTGCTGACATTTTTTATATTACTGGCTAGATGATTACTACGATTAGGATTATATACTTGAAATTTGATCACATAATGTTCGGACCAACCCGTAGGCAAAATGTCCAAGATACCTAATGCATGGTCCTCCGAGAAAATTAAATCAAGCGTATGTCCTTCCTTGCGAGTTGGTTTAACAACCCGCTAGTGTAGGTTAAAACCTTCACATGATTGGAGAATATTGTTATAATCGGAGTCAAGGGTTCCATTAAGCCAAAGATTAAAGTCACCCAATATCACTAGTCTGGTATGTGTAGTAGCCATATTACTTATAGTCTCAATCAGAGACTGCTGCTGCTGCACACTAACAGCCCCTGGGGGTCTATATCAAACCATCCTCGTCAGTATATGACCATTAGCATCTTTAATTGCAAATCCTAACATTTCAGGTCCCTCTATCACATCAATATCCATTTGTGACCACATTAAATAATTCTTTAAAGATCACACCTACTTCTCCTCCCCTCACACTCAATCTGGGTTTGTGACAGACTTTAAAGCCAGGCGGACAAGCAAAACCCGGTTCTAAATCACATTCTGAGTGTTCAAGTTTCCGTCATAAATAGCGCATCCAATTCGTGGCATTCCAGAGTCAGCTGAATTTCCACGCAGTGCTTGGGCAGAGATCTTACATTTATTAATCCACAAGTAAGGTGACCTTGTTTGACAAAAGCTGATGTAGGGAACGCAGTCTCCTCAAGTATAAATTCTCCCCTCCCCAGACTCATCAATGTTACAAAGTTCCGCACTAGTGTAGCTTAAGAGGCGACAAACTGTGTTCTTTCCCAAAAGCGGCCCAAAACGGGCAGCATGGCTGGCGCTGTGCGCATCCTTTATATAGCCATAGGCACAAAAAAGACTGTACCGCTAACCTCCCAGAATGGCGGGTCCGCTCTAACGGACTGACGCAGCGAGGTTAGAATCGGGGCAGATGGGCGTCTACTGGTAGGTCTAACAGTTTAAAAAAGCAAACCAAGCAGTTCCTTTATTTAAAAAAAATCTAATAATTAAAAGTATTAAACCTATACTAATGTGTAAAATAACGCTGGATGAATTAGCAGCCCCCCCATGTGACACACAACGAATACTATGCTGCAAATAATGTCTCTTTCATGCTGTGCGTCCGCGCCAGTGTGTCCTTTATAGCTATAGGCACAAAAAAGACTGTACCGCTAACCTCCCAGAATGGCGGTTCTCTCTAAAGGACGGACACTGCGAGGTTAGAATCAGGGCAGATCGGCGTCTACTGGTAGGTCTAACAGTAGAAGCTCACAGTACACTATTTACAATGTGTGTTTTGTGTATGCGTTGAGCATATGATACCAATTCTGCAGGAGTAGCTAACCCTGTGGCTACCCCGAGATGAGAATGCATATTATTATTATGAAAACGGAGATATCTGTTGGCTTTGCCAGTGCCTAGCCTCAGTGCAAACTTAAACATAGTGATAGATGTAGTTTGTAATGTGGTGAAATGTTCACAGTCGCATATTCAGGAGGAGGGGCGTGCCTTGCTAAAGTGACACAAGGAATTAGTGAGTTGTGTCTGTGAGAGCAAAGATGGGGGAGCAGGGAGGAGCATTTCCTGTTTGTGTGCCTTGAAATGCCAAGATGGGCGCAGTTGGGTACCACAGTGGGCAGACTGTATAAGCGCGGGAACCACATCTGTCATCAGTGTCTGCATCCAGTGCCATAAAACAATGGCAGAGGCAAATGAAGTGGGGGACATTGTCAGCTTTTTGGTCATAGACACAACACTCTGTTTGATTAGCGCCCCACAGGGTAAGGAACCCACTGTTCATAGCATGGAATCGGCAGGGTACCGTGGCCACTTACTGCTTCTTGATGCCAAAAAATACATTTAAAGCATTCAGGCTTTTAGGGAAAGGTAGTTGGCTGGGTTGATGCTTCCACTGAAGAGAGTAATGCATAGTGCCATGTTTTTTTTTTGTGTTATACATTGCACAATGTGGGGGTGGTGAGACGGGTGGAGAAACACATTTGTAACTTGCTCTTTAGCTGGTGTGCCAATTGATTTTGCAATATTTTCCAATGGCAGAGCCACTCTCCCAGGTTCAAAATGAGTTTGGATAGCATACTGTAAGAAATCACACTCCTGCGACTGGTTTACATGATATTTTTTTTAACAGTCCTGGCTTTCTAGACAAAAGAAGACTTTGATTTTGGGACTTGTAGTTTAGGTTTGTGCGTCTTAGGTATGTCTCATCCATCCAGCCCCCCCCCCCTCCCACCTTAGATCCCAGGATGCTGAGTTTAGCTAAAAATACTGACTGGGTTGGCCCATGTGACAGCTTGGCAGCTGTGCTACCTGGCAAGGGTTATGTGTGAGTACCATACCCCTGGTTTCCGCAAACATTACGAAGCCGCTGATCTATGGCAGTAAGCACTATGAATAACAAATAGGAGCAGGAGATTTTTTAAATTTTATACTAGCACAACTCTTGCCAGATAAGGAACTTTCCTTAAAGCTCATTATCGATTGAAAGCTGCGCAGAAACCTTTGATACATTGATTAGACAATAACTAAGTGTTGCTTTGGAAGCCTTGCCATAGAGACACCATAGGACTCCTCCCTACAGTCACTATGAGTATTAGACTTTTTGGTATTAGACAGGGACCAAAAGTCAATGGATTTTAAATAAGCAAATCCGTCTGATTATGTTGCTGGAGGATACAATTATAAATAACTCACTCCTTGGTCCCACAGCCTTACCTGCTTGCTTGTTACTCAGTTTTCTAAAAAGCAGGTTCATATGGTATCGCTTTGCCAACACTGGATAGTGGGAGTGAAAGGAGTTGGGGTTAGTTAACCCTTGAGATTCCGATGCTGGCTTTACAGAGTCCTGTCGATACCCAAGGCGCTGCATCTCATTACTCCCGAGAGGGGTGAAAGCTTGCTCCTCCTCACAGATAGCTTACCCCGGCTCAAAACATCGGATAGTATTGAATGCAGACAGTGTGAAAATGCAGTCTCTGAAGTGTTGTGGGAGGTCGTTCCATGTCTTGGGTGCGATGTAGGAGAATGAGCAACCTCTAGTTTTGCTTTTGCGGATGCGGGGCGTTTGTGTGAATGAGACGGCACGTAGATGTTTGGTGGGTTGGTGAAAGTATATGCAGCTGTTCATGTATTTTGGTTCTGTGTTGTTTAATGTTTTTGTATGCATGCTTGAGAAGTTTGAATTTGCTGCACTTGTGAATGAGGAGTTAGTGAAGCTTCCTGATGTGTGATGTAGGTGCGACATGGGGGTCGGGTATGAATTTTGCGGCTGCATTCTAGGTGGTCTGGAGTCTGTGTAGGAGTTGTTTGGAGATTTCTGGTGTAGAGAGTTGTTCTAGTCCAGCCTGTTAGTGATTAGTGCTTGTGTTACGGTCTGTTTGGCATTTTGAGGCAACCATTTGAAGATTGAGCTCCTAACCAGGGATTCCATCTATGAAGAGCAGCATAAGTATATCTAGTACTCCAGCACTATTAATATGGATTACCAATTGCTCAGGTAACTCAATGTCAAGTACCCGTACATGCAGAAACTTATCGTTTAAGCAGAAAACCTGTGGCAGTTTCAAGCAAAAAAATAAGCTATTTGAACTTTCTCTCTCTAAAAATACAATTCCCTGAAATAATCAAGAGCTCCTTCCTCGTACTGAGTACATGCACTTGTAAAATTTAGAAGAGTGCCTGCACTTCTCAGGAGGACGGCAGTACCTTCAATAGGAGAGTACTAGCACTGCTCAGCAGCAAACAGGTACTCTAGTTGCGTGGGTACCAGCACTTCAATATTTCCATTTAAATCATGTGTCGTAATGAGAGCATACTCCCTCTCGATCTAACCATTTGCAGCTTGGGATCATTTATAACAAAATACCGAAAAAGGTGTTAATCTGTTTAGGACATGTTAAGACTAACCCACAGACATCGATTTATATTTAATTTTTATTTTAAAAAAATGCATACTCATGCACACACTGGTGTGGTTAGCTGGAAGAGTGTTTGGTTTATCGATTTGCTTTTTTCCTGCTTCGTGTATTTGCACAAAAGCAGTCTTTAGCGTCGCAGGATGACAAATGAATCCAAAGGTGTTTGTATTAATATGCAGGCGCAAACACACATATGCCCTTCAGAAGGCTGAGCCCTGAACAACATGCATGCCCCACCCTTGGGCATCCTTAGCTTAGTGTTTGGGTTATAAACACTTCCTAGTGAAGACGTTTGCCAGACAAGGGACAGTATAGGGACCTCTGACAGACCGCCTCTACCATACCTAATGAGCTTGAGCCAACTGATGCGTCCCCAGCAGTGCTGCTCCAATGCGCAATAGCAGGTAGCCATCGAAGCCATCCCTGCGATGGGAGCTGCTTCAGGGCATGGAAGGCCGTGCTTGCTGATGTTCAGCAGCAGTGCTCGAGACTAAGATAATGTGGTCCTTCTTCTGCAGTCAGTAGCCCTCTGCTCACCAGACACTGCTTTCTCTTGCGGCAGTCCTTGGGATATTTCGACAAAGCAAGTGTCTCCGTCGCCATTAAGAACCCGAGATGGTCTTCTGAGCAGCGATCGAAGTGCATTAAAACAAGCAGCGACACGGGGGGGGGACTGGGCAAGCAGCAATGTAGGGGGAGATGGGACAGGCAGGTAGCGACCTGGGACTGGTAGTGGGGGTAAACAAACAGTGTTGTGGGAGGGTGTTGCGTAGACAGGCAAGCACTAGCAGGGGGGAAGGAAGCATCAATGAATGCAAAGCAAATTAAGCTTTCACAAACACGAGCAGGAAGCAAGGCACAAAATAGTGCTCCATGGGAGGAAACCAAACGCAAAAAGGAGGGACAAAGAGCAAATATTAACCACTAGCAAGCAAGCCTTTGTAAAGGACAATCGAAGTAACGAGTTAAAAGGCAATGGGCGGGTTGTAAGCCCGCAATGTGTATACAACATGTCTCGAAGAGACAGCGCAAGTGCGGGCTAGGCTCGACATAGAAAAATATGAACATTGCTGCGCAAAAGCAGCCAGAGAGAAAGATGGTGAAGAAAACAATCAATTGGTTGGAGATGATAGAAGAAGCGACTGGAAGGTGATGGGGTGATAGGGTTTGCTGTAGGAAATAAGCATTGGCAAAGTCAGTAGCTCTCGCCTTTGGCACTTATTGACTTAAACAATAGTTTTTAGCCTTTTAGCATCCCGAATGCCATGCAGCATGGTTATAAAATAAATTACTTTCTGACTTACCTGGACGATTTTTGTAGAGGTAATCTGTTGTTTCCAGGGACAATGTTAAATATGACTATATCCAGGAATAAAATTCCTCGCGTAAAGAGTGTGATAATTATGTGGTACTTTTCGAAAACTGAGTTTCTGAAGAGTCTAAAAGAAACCAGCAAGAAAGAGCTTCATCAAACAGAGGGCACTTTAGATGACACATTGTCCTGGTGTTTTACATGATGTCCGAGTTCTTCTGGAGTAATCATATCTGATGAGAAAGGTATGACTAAGTATCAGTTTATATGTTAATGGAAAATCATTTAATAATGGAATGATTCCTTTTGAAGGCTGGTGGCAAAAGTGAGCAAAGCATAGTGAGCATATGAGCGGATATAATAAATGCTTCTATGCAATGGCTCTCCGGTCTGCAAATGAGTGAAGAGAGCTGTGGCCTTGCCTCTTATTAGTTACTTCCATGACTGAAGGCACTAATCTTGGGTATAAGGAAATATATGTCTGCACTTAGGGCTCGTCTAGTATGTGCACAGCGATACTGCTGTTAGACATGCTCTTGAATGAACAGTGTTAAAACTCAGTGTGGCTGGGCACAGTAAATGTTGCTATGCTGAGGGCACTCACGTCCTGCCATAGGTAGAGCTCTTCACATGACTGGTGCTGTGCTTAAGAATTCTCAAATGTGATTAAATAGTACTATTAATATGAGTGCTCATACTTAAAAGAATGATGCTATGCCAAGAACTCATTGGGGCTAAAACATGGTCAAATATTGTAAAACAATGAATCGTGCAGAGTGCTCCTTGAGTCTATCATGTAAATTATGGGTGCTATTAAAAAAATACAAATAAAAACTTCTGGCTAGGCAATTTTTTCCTGTTTAGCCACCGACCCAAGTTGGATCAGTAACTAAAAAGAAAAACAAAAATAGAAAGCATTATAGTTTTTATAAAGCAAGCGTGAGAAAATCAATATGGGGTGGAGGGCGGGAAACAATGGAGGACAGAAGCGTATCAAGCAGGTGCTCATCTCGGCATCCAAGTGCCCTTACGTTGCCTTTCATATTGCAGGCCCTGGTGCAACATGGACACTGCCGGGTTGCAAGCTGAACAAAGCTATTGAATAATCCTAAAAAATCATTCATGGTGCAGTGTGCTGTACTAAAGGCAGTGGATCTGTGCTGCAGGCTTGAAAGTGGATGGACATGCAGGCTCTGGCTTCTGTCATTCTGCTGGTCACTTCTACCCTCCACAATTGTATTGTTTTCCCAGCCTGCCTTCTATTTCATAGCAGCAGCCACCCATCCGAGTGACTGACCCTTAATGACAGGCCATGGCGAAACTGAAATCCAATCTAATAACAGTGAATATTATGAGAATGGTATGTTTAAAGCAGAAGCGCATTGTGAGGTGTATCCTATGGCATATGACACACTGTTTTGGAGAGCAAACGGGCAGAGGGGAGCAGCAGCTCTTCGATGTGCTCTATGGTAGGGGCAGGTTGGACCAGCCTGTTGGCAGGGCAAGAGCTGGCTGTGACCAGTCTGAGGCGGCTCCAAAATCTGTGCAGGGAGAATCCATTGAAATATGCAACACGGGTTGGTTCGGAGGGCTGAGGGTGTGCGAAAAGAACCGGTTGCTGAAGCAATAGTGAGCGGCACGGTGGGATAAAAACAGCGGGGAACATGAAGCATGATGAAGCAAGCATAGAACTTTGTGAGGGAGACAGCTGGAAAAATATAAATACAACATGAAGGGCATACACTGTTTTGTATGTTTTGACCTAAACTAGTCCATGCTTTCAGCTGCTTAGGCAGTGAAAACCATTTGTTTACTCTGTTGTGTGTCTCAAAAGAACTCCTTGCCAGTTCCTGTACTTGCAACACACACAGGTTTGCAGTGTGGGCACTGCAATTCCTAAATTTAGTTTGACATGAGAGTATCCCCTGCCGTTGATTAGAGTATTCAACCACGTTGATGGACATATTCAACCATGGACAACGGGGTTCCACCCGGTCACACCTTACAACTTTAAAGGGCTGTGAATTGTCTCATAAGCAGCAAACGAGCTTTACAAAGGAATGCGTTAACACGAAGAAAAGTCCCAGCGCAGTTGTTATCATGCAATGACAGATGGTACAGATCCAATTAAAAATCCATTGTGAATGCTACAGTTGACTATGAGCTTGTGGAAAAGGCGTACAGATTAATGCGGATGGCAGAAAATGGGGCAGTTGCAGCGGGCTTTAAGGGGAGACATTCACCATAGAGATGAGCTCCAGCATCAAGGCAACGTGTGTAGATGGCACACGCTGCTCAATTTACTGTTTGCAAAGGCTGTTCTAGACCTGCTGCCAGACCTGTGCTGATTCCCAGCTTCTTAATAAAACACTCTAACCTCATCCTTGGGGAGGGGGAGGGGGGAGGAGCGCAGCTCTGTGAGTAGGCGAGAGAATGCTAAAAAACTAAAAACATTGGCGAAGCCAGTAGGTTGCACACTCGGCCGAGCTATTGGCTTTGGCAATCGGGTGGGGGTTAGTAACTGGGGAAAAACAAGAAGGATGATGGTAGGGAGACAAGAAACAGGATGGGGTGGGTAGGGAGTCAAGAAATGGGATGGGGCAGAAGGCGGGCAGGTACAAAAAAAAAAACGCTATGATGCGGCCAGCTTTGACAGTGTCCTGGCGTTTTTTTTAAAAGAAATAAATTGTACCTGAATCAACGAAAGCAGCAGGAGGACAATATTTAAAGAAAACTGTGCTTGGTCCATACTCCGCCAACAGAATAGGAAGTGAAGCATGCGAAGCACTACCAATTAGAAGACAGAAAATTAGAGTGACAACATTACAAACGAATGGTAAGCAATGGGCGGGTTCCAAGCCCATTATCGAATACAAGACAGGGCTTGAAAAATCAGCTTGCCCACTCGCATTGTCACAAGATTTAGTCAGGACAGCTATTTTTAGGGACTGCTTGCCCCTTCTGGCAAGTTGAAATTCCTCTAACTTCAGGAAAGACAAACTGACTTTTGGAACCTGTCTCTGAAAGCAGAGCAAATATGAAAAGATAACAAGATTTAAAGGCATCTTTATTGCTCACAAAGTGAAAGAGCAATAAAAATGGCATTAAATCTTGTTATCTTGATGTAACTGACATGTGAGATCTGTAACTCTGGGCTGCTTTCTTTTTTGTCTTGTATACTTGACCAATGTTGCATATGTCATGCTTCTGTTTCACTCTCTAAGAAAATTCTAATAAAAAGAATTTGAAATCTTATCTTGTCAGATTTGCTGGCTACAGAGACCGAGGTCAAAAGTCAGCTTGCCTTATAACATTTATTTTTCTTTCGGGGCTTTAGTTAGAGAATTTTGTAAAGTGAACTGTGTGATGATTGAACTGTGCTAAGCATGTTAAATGAAAGGCTGTAAGATGTCCATCTTTTTTCTAACATAGAAATAGCTAAGTAAACTGTTGAAACATATCAAATATATTTCCATACTTTTGAAGACTAATTTTTGTAATTCTGGGGGGGGAAATATTTTGTAGGATCAAAACACATTAGAACACTTCACTTGGTGATGTGCAAATTTTAAATATTTTTGCTGAAACCCAATTTCCCAAAGAAATGCATGAGCTATTATCAGTAAACGTGAGGGTGTGGGTCACGCACTCCTCTGTGTACTAGAGGTAGACTGGTTGTGGTGTGCTTCAAAGATATCACCCCCTGACAACGAAGGTGTGGAAATCAATAGTGGTTGGTGACACCTAGGATAGGTGCCAACTCTCTGAGCACAACCTTGATGAAACAAACAAGTTTCTTTAACAAGTTCTTCAAATAATGCGATGAATTAAACCAGATTTTTGTTCATGTTCTTCATGTTTTAATTCACATGAATCTCTCATAGAAATCCATAACGTTCATTGTATACGTAAATCCAAATTCATTATGCAAATCATGACATCATATCCCAATGCATTTCGGACACAAGGTCCTTCGTCAGGGGAATCCTAAAAAACAATAATGAAAAAATCTAAGTATGATCCACCGAGTAAAAGTAAATGCATGAATGTACTGCCTAGATCGTGCAAGTGTCTAATGAGTAATACCGGATAGTCAACGTGGTGTAAAAACGAAAATGCACCCGAAAAAAGTGCTAGCCCAAGGATCAGCGTCTGTGTAATAAACTCAAAAACAGACCCATTTTGTGAGTTAATAAAAATGTCTAGACGAAATTTAGTAAGCCAAGTGTTAAACGAGAAAAAATCACAAGTAATTCAACAGTCTCCGTGCATCGATAACCATGCCCCATTCTAATCACAGGTAACACCACCAGTTAAAAACGAAGCCAAACATGTGGCGTAGTGTGTGATACTTACAGAAAAAGTGAAGCAAGCTCACGCGTCCTACTGAATGCGCCCTTCGCCATTGAGTGTGTGCCGGGTGTTCCGTATATGCGGAAGTGAGTTAGAAGGTGCCATGTGTATGGAAAGAGGACTAAATGTATAGCGGCCATGTTGGAATAGTAAAAGGGATGATGACCGAGAATCAATATAGACGGACAGTGTATTAAGTGCGAAGAAATGAGTGAAGTCATAAACGTAATGTGGAACAAAACAGTAAGTGAAGTAAAACAATAAGAAAATTAAATTAAAACATATAGATCAGCAGCAATAATCATGAGTCCGTGCAAGTCAAAGTAGCATCTCTACAAATAACATTGAAATTCCATCCGATCATTAAGACCGGATGGTTTCATAGACTGAAGAAATTTAATCCAATGGTTTTCCCGCTGCAATAGAAAGTTATTGTTGTCTCTGTCGTCTCGCTTATTGACCACTTCCACAGCAGCGAACCTAAGCTGACTGATGTTGTGTCTACTGTCTTTGAAGTGTAAAGCCAAGTTGGATTTCATGTTAGCAGTTCTTATATTGCTCTTGTGTTCATTTATTCTCAATTTCAATTTACGTGTGGTTTTTCCAGTGTATATCAGCCCACACGGGCATTTGATGATGTACACGACATTTTCGGTGTCACATGTAGCGTTCAGTTTCAGTTTGACATCTGAACCCTTCATAGGGTGTTTGATCACAGGACCTTTAATCATGTTGTTGCAGTTCTGGCAGTTGTGGCAAGGTTGGTTACCTTTATATTGAACAATAGATGTAGGTTTGGGGTTTTTTATAAGTTCCTTAAGATTATTACCTCTTTTGTAGGCAAATAGTGGTTGTTCACCAAAGATACCATTGAAATCCTGTTCTCGGCTGATGATTGGCCAGTGTTTCAAAATTGCAGTTTTGTATGCCCTTGAGGCCTCAGAGTATTTAGATACGACAACAGGTCTTTGCTTATGCATTATACTGATGCATTACACTCTATATCAGAGTTATTTCTCTTGGGACGACCAATTCTATGCCCAGTTGTCCGGAACTTCCATGGGCAATTGTGCTGCACCTGTCTATGCTAACGCTTTCATGATATATTTTGAGGAAAACCATATCTTGAACCAGGCACCTTGGATTACGCATGCCATGGCATTCCTGCGTTATATAGACGACATTTTCGTTCTATGGAGAGGAGACTACGATTCTCTAGACAAAGCAGTAGCAGATTTGAATCACATCAATGACCGGATACAATTCACCTTTGAAATTAACCAACAAACCATCACATTTCTGGATGTGAGAGTGACAAGACTCCAGGATCATTTAGAGACTGATCTCTACAGAAAACACACTGATAAAAACAATACCCTTCACTACAGTTCTTATCACCAAAGATCACTCAAAAATCACCTGCCGTTCTCACAACTCCTCCGCATCAAACGGATTGCATCTGATACCACCAAATATGAGGAACAAGCATCAAACATGCTGGAACGTTTTGCTAAAAGAGGATATCCTCAGACCATTTTGGCTCATGCCAAAGAACGTTGTGACAAGATCAAACGACAAGACGCATTGGTTGTACAACCTAAAGACAATAAGCAAAGACCTGTTGTCGTATCTAAATACTCTGAGGCCTCTAGGGCATACAAAACTGCAATTTTGAAACACTGGCCAATCATCAGCCGAGAACAGGATTTCAATGGTATCTTTGGTGAACAACCACTATTTGCCTACAAAAGAGGTAATAATCTTAAGGAACTTATAAAAAAACCCAAACCTACATCTATTGTTCAATATAAAGGTAACCAACCTTGCCACAACTGCCAGAACTGCAACAACATGATTAAAGGTCCTGTGATCAAACACCCTATGAAGGGTTCAGATGTCAAACTGAAACTGAACGCTACATGTGACACCGAAAATGTCGTGTACATCATCAAATGCCCGTGTGGGCTGATATACACTGGAAAAACCACACGTAAATTGAAATTGAGAATAAATGAACACAAGAGCAATATAAGAACTGCTAACATGAAATCCAACTTGGCTTTACACTTCAAAGACAGTAGACACAACATCAGTCAGCTTAGGTTCGCTGCTGTGGAAGTGGTCAATAAGCGAGACGACAGAGACAACAATAACTTTCTATTGCAGCGGGAAAACCATTGGATTAAATTTCTTCAGTCTATGAAACCATCCGGTCTTAATGATCGGATGGAATTTCAATGTTATTTGTAGAGATGCTACTTTGACTTGCACGGACTCATGATTATTGCTGCTGATCTATATGTTTTAATTTAATTTTCTTATTGTTTTACTTCACTTACTGTTTTGTTCCACATTACGTTTATGACTTCACTCATTTCTTCGCACTTAATACACTGTCCGTCTATATTGATTCTCGGTCATCATCCCTTTTACTATTCCAACATGGCCGCTATACATTTAGTCCTCTTTCCATACACATGGCACCTTCTAACTCACTTCCGCATATACGGAACACCCGGCACACACTCAATGGCGAAGGGCGCATTCAGTAGGACGCGTGAGCTTGCTTCACTTTTTCTGTAAGTATCACAAACTACGCCACATGTTTGGCTTCGTTTTTAACTGGTGGTGTTACCTGTGATTAGAATGGGGCATGGTTATCGATGCACGGAGACTGTTGAATTACTTGTGATTTTTTCTCGTGTAACACTTGGCTTACTAAATTTCGTCTAGACATTTTTATTAACTCACAAAATGGGTCTGTTTTTGAGTTTATTACACAGACGCTGATCCTTGGGCTAGCACTTTTTTCGGGTGCATTTTCGTTTTTACACCACGTTGACTATCCGGTATTACTCATTAGACACTTGCACGATCTATGCAGTACATTCATGCATTTACTTTTACTCGGTGGATCATACTTAGATTTTTTCATTATTGTTTTTTAGGATTCCCCTGACGAAGGACCTTGTGTCCTAAATGCATTGGGATATGATGTCATTATTTGCATAATGAATTTGGATTTACGTATACAATGAACGTTATGGATTTCTATGAGAGATTCATGTGAATTAAAACATGAAGAACATGAACAAAAATCTGGTTTAATTCATCGCATTATTTGAAGAACTTGTTAAAGAAACTTGTTTGTTTCATCAAGGTTGTGCTCAGAGAGTTGGCACCTATCCTAGGTGTCACCAACCACTATTATCAGTAAAACCACATGTCGGTGGGACGTTTTGTGCCCATTTCAATGGAAAATATGCTATCGGTAAATGACAATGCACTACCACGTCATGCTTTGGTAATCTATTTAGGAAAAGTTTTTTTTATTTGGGACTATGTTTATTAACATTTTTTCTGATTGCAAGACAGTGATTATCGACATAATACGTAAACATGCACAGCTGTACAGCAGTTGCGTTTTCATTCAGCAGTAGAGGAGAAATAAGCAATATAAGTATGCACCTAGTCAGTACTGTGGGCCCCATCCATTCATTCCAACCATATACCCAACCATATAAGATCATTGTGAATCTGATAGCGAGAGTCCATAGTGTGTAAGCCAAGGCTTCCATATTTTCCAAAACTTTTTAGGACAGCCCGTGCAGTATAGGTCGTCTTCTCTCCTAGCATATACATGTCCATGCTCTTTCTCCATTCAACCAGAGATGGGACCGCCGCAGCCCCCCATGCCCTAGCTATGTCGCGTTTCGCGACCACCAAGCCTAGCTGCAGCAAAACCTACTTAGTTTTAGGGAGGTCCATATCCATGGAGATTCCCAGCAAAACAAACGAGGGATTAAGTGGAATTGTTTCCCCCAGTACACTTTCAATCTCTCCTAGCAGAATCATCCAGTACCTTTGGATCTTAGAACACTCCTACACCGTATGATAAAATGTACCCTCCAACCCTAGACCTCGCAGACATGCGAACGTCTCTGCCCTCCCTATTCGGTGCAAGCGCATCCTGTCGTAGTATGCCCAATGCTCATATTTACACTAAATCAGCCTGAGGCACGATCGGATGGCTACTTCTCGAGGATGCATCAATGCCATTTCCCAGTCCAAATCGTCCAACTCCCCCAGCTCTGATTCCCATTTCATTCGTAATTTCAACAAGTTATTTTGCTTATTGTTTATTATTGTTTTATATGTCCAAGAGACCGCTTTTTCCGCTATTTCCCCTTTAAGAGTCGTCCCTCTGAGGGTGCATATTCAGGGATGTCGTCTGTGTCTAAGCCCTGCGCCCGCCTGGCATGTGTCAACTGTTAAGTATTTGTTGTATTGGGTAGTGTTCATGTCTTACTCCGTCTGAAGACGTGCAGAAGTGACTAACTCTTTGCGACAGTATATCTTGTGAGATGCCCAGCAGATCCCATTTCCTAAAACCACACAGCTTCTTAATTTCCGGCAGGCGATTACCCACCCATAGCGAGGTCTCCCTAGTAACCCGCCGCCCCTTTTCATCTGTCTTTCCGATTGCTTCCATGCCGCCCTGATGATCTGTGTCGCTGTAAGGAGTTGTGCAGCCCCTCTCCCCCAATTATGTAATGTGTGTACGATTGTTTCATGAATTGTGTCCGCTCTAGGGCATACGTGGGGTGATCTCTCTCCACGTGTTCCCATTCATTCACAACTATTAAATGAGCAGCCCAGTAATATGCCCGAAGTTCCGGCAAGGAAATGCCGCCATTATATTGATTACACTGCATTGTAGCCTGTGCTATTCTCGGCGGCTGTCCATCCCAAAGGAATGTCTGCAGTAAATCATCAATTCTATTGAACACTTCCGCTGGTATTAACTGATAACTGTTCTGTAGCACTTAGAAAAATTTGGGGAGCACTATCATTTTGTACAATGCTGCCCTTCCCAGTAGGGTCAGTGGCAGGTTCTTCCATCTCTCCATATCCTCCCTAAGCACCCTGTATAAATTACGATCCAGCACTAGTTTCGCATTTGTGGTTACATAGATACCTAGGTATTTAATACCCTGGAGCTGGCTTGGGCCTAAGGTATACCCATCACCCCCACCCCCTGGATATAGATAAGATTTCCCCTAGTTAATCTTATAACCTGCATGCGCGCCATATGCTCCGCAGCTCTTCATAATGCTTGGGAGTGTTTTTCTCAGGTTTGTCTAATACATTAACAAAAGAGGATGGATGAATGCTTACAAAAAGTCCAGCTACAGGCAATTGTTCGAGCAGAATTCCAGCCCATCGTGTTTTTTCCTCACTTCAGATTAGATCCAGCCACATGCAAATCAGCATTGGTCCTGCTCCAATTGGAACAGCTCAAGCAGACCTGATAAACCAGGTCTTCTTTGTACCTGAACACAGGCTACCCAAGCCCGGGTTCGGCCCAATAGGGTTTTTTCAGTTGAGTGTAGCATGTTTTCAGGGACCACGGGACCCATTTCTGAGTAAACCCCTCGTCACTTACAACCATGATCATGCCGGTTTCGATCTTCGGATTCAATGTATTTCACATCTGTTATTATGTAAAGATATTCTTTTATAGAAAGGAGGTATGTGGTAAGGAACAGAATAGTGTTCTTATCCGACGAATAAAACATACTTTGTATTAATTAAATGTTTAGTTCTGTTTAAGAAAAGATTTGGCATCTGTATATTACTTCAGCAGCTTCATATAGCCAACACGTGGGCTGCATTTGTATTAGAAAGTACATTTGCTGGTAAAAGCATAAGTAGCACATTTCTCGGTTTCTGCTAGTCACTCGTGAACTGGAAAGTGTGCAATTTTACATCAACCCAATTCTGATGTAAATAAAAAATAACTAACGGCTTAGCTCAACAATGATGGGGTGGTGTCTCCGATCTGTACGGCAAAATACCATCGGCCGGAAAACATGCATCACTGATTGCAGTTGTTTTTTTGGGACCCAGGACAGAGCTGGATAGTTAGGAAATCACAAAAGAGACCGAAGGGGTCGAGTTGCATGTTCTAATCAAATCAATTTGGCTTTATGCTTTAGATGTTTCGGGGCGAGATCATTCAACTCCCGTGTCCCTTGCTCCTCCACACTGCACGCCCAAGTGTTCCAATCAGGTCAGTGCGGCCTCCTGGGTAAACAGCGCGAACTAAAAGGACCGAGATCACATGAGAGTTAAAGCTACTTGTAGCCCTCAAAGTTGTAACAAGTTCTAGATGTAACAGTTTATAATTAACATACACCACGGGGCGTGTAAGAGGTGAATTGGCGTGGCTAGCGTAGGCTTACTTTGTGGACTGCCTAGCAAACCACTGAGAAAAGTTGTGAGAAGTTCTAGATATTACCTGTAAGAGGAAGCGGTGGTACACCTAATGATCTAATTAGGGATTTTTTTTTATTTTAACCCAACGGCTGATCCCTAGGAGTTGTGAATGTGTCCTTCCTCATCTTTTCCGATACCGAAGATGGTGCAAGTACAGGTCTCAGAGGAGTACCACGGTCGTGGCAGCCTACGGGAGGGGGGACGGGCTCACGGACAGCGGGAGGGGGGACGGGCACACGGACAGCGGGAGGGGGGACGGGCTCACGGACAGCGGGAGGGGGGGCGGGGACGGGCTCACGGACAGCGGGAGGGGGGGCGGGAACGGGATTCTAGACCCACAAAGACGTAAAAATATACCATGGAACAGCAACAAAACACGCAAAAACGTAAAACAAACAGGGAGACGACATGAAACGGGGTACACGTACAAAGGGAAAACAAAATTATAAACAAAATGCTGCTTACCTGATTGCAAACAACAACTTCCTGGCAACTTAAATCTCGCCGACCACTCCGGCTAAAGGCACTTCCAAAAAGACAAAAACATCAGGAGGAAAAAAAAAAAAAACACACGCCCGCATGACGTGCTAAAAGGGGCAGGATGAGAAAAACATCGCCGGAATGCCCACGAATCGCCTCGGACCATGACGGACAAATCTCACTTCCAATGGCTAGCCTCCATTTATGGAGCTAGCCAATGGAAGTGAGAGGCATGACAAAGGCACCATACTCTTCTCAAAAGTTTTCGCCTGGGTGAACGCTGCTGCGCAGCGGACGCCAGGCGAAACCTAAAAAGGTGACAATAGGAGGCGTAAACATTTCATTTTCCAAAACTTGTAAGGTCAAAAGCGCTATACGACATGGTCTCAATCCCAAGGTTTTCAAAATAGGCAAAATAAATCTTTTTCTTGGGATGGTATAAAACTTTCAAAATAAGAGGATGTGTAACGTAGGTTGCTGTGATATGTCGTCACACAGACAGGCATCCAGAGTCTTGGATCAATCACTTGTGGCTGGGAAACTAGTAAGTCTAAAAAAAGACCCCAAGCGAAAACGAGTCAACAACATTCTGTCAAAACTCCCAGGTAAACAAACTAGATAGGGCTGAATACCGTGAAAAAATAATATCAACAGATTGTCCAAAACTGTAGGTTTGACAATTTCTTGAGTCAATCTAATTGATTGCAAGTTGGCTAGACAATCTGCTTTTAATATCTTTCTTGAAATTGTAACAATAGTATCAGGCCTGTCAAAATACTCAGCGTGTCCAATGTCACTCATGATATTTCTAATGTATTTTAGCCAGCGAATAGAGGAAGCTCTATAGAACTTTAAATAATCGTTAATAATGTCATGGTTAAAACTAGTGTGTATAGATGCCCATACCTTGTGCCATTGCAAGATTGATTCAATTTTAATCAGGTCCGAGATATACAAGATTCCTAGCTCGGAATGACAAATAAAATTGACAGTACTATTAGGAACAGCCAATAGATATCTTGTAAAGGCATTCTCAATCAATTGTAGTGGCTGGACATCAGTATGTTCCCAAATGCCTGCTCCATACATGGCTGTGATAAGGCACTTAGCTTTATAAACTTGTAGTAACTCAGGGACAGGTCTTCTGCCTAATTTCCTTGCAAAATTGACCAAAGCACCGGTAGCTCTTGAAAACAGCAGTTTCCTGGCCAACACAGCAGTATTCCAAGTTCCCCTATAAGCAAAATTGATGCCTAAATAAGCAAATGCATTTGTGCATTCAACTTTACTATCATTAATAATAATATCACGTAATTTAGCGCTATTCTTGCCACGTTTCTTTTTCTTTCGATAACTTTATTTCGGCACAACGGACCATAAAAGTACATGATAAAATTCATAAAAACACTACATTACAATAAATAAATAATCATGGAGCAATCAAGACTAACACAATCATATATATATATACCTAGATACAGAGATAAAACCATCACATATTAAAATCAAATTAAACCAAACACAATAGTTATCGGAAGTGTACTTAAAATTTCATGAAATATGTAGAGGAAAAATGTATTTCATTAGAAAATTTCTACGTTTCAGCCACATTCCGTTTAATAAACGGGAGACGTCAAAAACGATAGGAGGGTGCGTGTCGTATTTTTTATTTTAATACTCTAAAGGCCTTGTGCCATTCTCTAAAGCCAAGGTTCCTACAGATAGGTTTCACCCAGCGTTTGCGTACAGACTGGTATTTGGGACAAAAGAAGAGGACATGAATCTCATTTTCAAGATGGTATTTGCACGCTGGACACTCAGTATTTTTATTTGGGTCCCATTTACTAGTAAATGACATGAGCGGCAGACTACCCATTCTAAATTGCATGTACAACTTCCTTGCCGATGCTGGATAAATCAGGTCAAGGACGTCCTCCTTTTTGTACTCCTCTTTTATTTGGAGGAACTGAGATGTCAGTCTACCAGCTGAAGAGCTAACATGGAGAGCCAGTAAATTGTGGTGCCCATACTGGTATACCAAATCAGCCCTAGATAGTACCGGGCACAGTACTTCTGGTGTTCCCCATAGGTCGGGTAGAACGATCTTGCTATAGAGTTCCTTAATATGGGTTAGCCACGGGACTTTCTTAGTTCTGATTTTAGCCCACACATCCCTGAACTCATTTCTGTAGGGAGCCAGTTCAGGGACTGACCAAAGTCTTCTCCAGTAAATAAGTGGCCATAAGGCCACCTCCTCCCCAATAGGAAGTAACCCTAGGTCCAACCTGAGAGGTACTAGCGGGGTGCTAACTGGCAATCCCAACAGATTCCTCATAAATGAGTGCTCAACCCTAGTTAGACTTATGGGCCTATAGTGGCCCCAGAGTTCTGCCCCATATATAGAAGCCGCTCTAGCCTGTACTTTGTAAATTTCTATGACTGGAGCGGCAGGCTTATACACAGATACTCTGTGCATTTTTGATATCCCACCCACCGTTTGAGTCAGCTCAAAGGCACCCTTTGCTACTTGGGCATCCCATTCCAGATGTTCCTCGAGGATGATACCCAAATATTCAAAGGTCTTTACTCTCTCTAGAGGTATGCCATTCAATACTGGGTTTGGGCGGGTCTGCCTAGGAGGGTTACAAATCATAAGTTTAGTTTTAGATAAATTTATCTCCAGGCCTCTTAATGCACAGAAATCTGCAAAGCCATCCAAGGTACGTTGAATGCCCATTGATGTCCTGGACAACAACAAAGTGTCGTCCGCAAACATCAATGCAGGTACCCGACTTGAGACTAATCTTGGGGCATCAATGTCCTTTACACCTAATAGGTGATCTATAAGTCCATTAATGAATAGACTGAAGAGGGTGGGGGCTAAAACACACCCCTGGCGCACGCCCCTTTTAACTGGGAAGCGGGTTGTCAATTCTGCGTGTCTCCCGCATCTCACCTGTGCAAAGGTTTCTGTGTGGAGCCTTATTAGCAAGTCCAAGAGGTATCTTGGAATGCCAAGATCCAAAAGAACACTCCACAGTTTTTCCCTAGGGACCAGATCAAATGCAGACCTCAGGACCACAAAGAGGAGGTAGAGGCTGCCACCCTCCACACTCACTGTTTTACAATACAGGACCTGAAGTCTGAATATCTGGTCAATAGTTGACGTACTCGTTCTGAATCCGGCCTGCAGTGTACTCAGAATCTCATTTTCCTCGTCCCAGGCCTGGACTCTTTCCAAGATTATACGTCCTACCAACTTCTGGGTAATATCTATCAGACTGATAGGCCTGTAATTTGAAGGTAACAGGGGGCAGCCTTTTTTGTGAATGGGAACTATCTCTGCGCCATGTCTGGCGGGTCCATTCCCATTAAGATGGAATTAAACAAGACACAGAGATAAGGGACCCATATTTTTGGTTCTGACCGAAATAGGTCCCCTGGAAGCTTGTCAATACCGGGCGCTTTATTAGATAATAGCTTGATAATAGCAGATTCGAATTCAGCGATGGTGATCTCCTGCGCCCCCCCCCCCCCACTCGATACTCATGGAGGGGGCCCAAAGTTAAAGGTGCTGCGTCGTCATTGCCCGAATCTGCATACAGGATTCCAAAATGGGCTTCCCATACTGCTGGGGCTAAGTTTGGTGTTATTGCTAATCTATCATCCCTCCCACCGTTACTAACTATTGCCCAGAAGGATTTAAAATCCTTATACTGTAGAGCAGTTCTCAGATCTTCCCATTTATTGGCCTTCTTCTCCAGTTGAATCACCCGCTTGTACTGCAACCGGAGTTCCTTAATCCTCGGCTTATCCTTGGCCTTTATAGCTTCTATTAGATCTCTTATCGTTTTACCACAGGACGCATTATACCAGGGATGGGATAGGACGGGTTTTTTCTTAATGCTTGCTTCCGGATAGAACGGATGCATGACGTTATAACGCATACTGTTACAACGCATGCTTTTACAACGCAACTTTTACAACGCAGGATCCATTACAACGCATTTTTTTACAACGCATATACCTTTACAACGCATACCATTACAACGTAAGTATAGGTAAGTATATAATTTTGAAAAAAAATGTAAGTTACTAAATTTAATATATTTTAATTTTATTTAATTTTAATTTAATTTAATTTTTTTAATTTAATTTAATTTTGAAAAAATACCCCTTTACCCAAAAACCCAAACCTAGCCCTGAACCCTAAAAATACCCCTTTACCCAAAAACCCATACCTAGCCCTGAACCCTAAAAATACCCCTTTACCCAAAAACCCAAACCTAGCCCTGAACCCTAAAAATACCCCTTTACCCAAAAACCCAAACCTAGCCCTGAACCCTAAAAATACCCCCTTACCCAAAAACCCAAACCTAGCCCTGAACCCTAAAAATACCCCTTTACCCAAAAACCCATACCTAGCCCTGAACCCTAAAAATACCCCCTTACCCAAAAACCCAAAACTAGCCCTGAACCCTAAAAATACCCCTTTACCGAAAAACCCTATACCTAGCCCTGAACCCTAAAAATACCCCTTTACCCAAAAACCCAAACCTAGCCCTGAACCCTAAAAATACCCCTTTACCCAAAAACCCAAACCTAGCCCTGAACCCTAAAAATACCCCTTTACCCAAAAACCCAAACCTAGCCCTGAACCCTAAAAATACCCCTTTACGCAAAAACCCAAACCTAGCCCTGAACCCTAAAAATACGCCTTTACCCAAAAACCCAAACCTAGCCCTGAACCCTAAAAATACCCCTTTACCCAAAAACCATACTTACCTATACTTACGTTGTAATGGTATGCGTTGTAAATGTATATGCGTTGTAAAAAAATGCGTTGTAATGGTATTCGTTGTAATGGATCATGCGTTGTAAAAATGTTGTTGTAAAAGTCATGCGTTGTAAAAGTTGCGTTGTAATGGGTGTATACCGGATAGAACACCTCAAGCATTTTAGAGGTCAACTGGTAATGTATTTCTACAGGCCTAGCATCCCGCCCAGCTTGGGTGCCCAATAACCCAACCCCAGCCATTTCGCTAAGATACGGCACAGCCTGCTGGTATATGTGTGCTAGCCTATTTGGGGTGTGTAAGAATAACAGGAGGAAACCCATAAACCACGTTGGGATGGGTGTGTAGTGTAAGCAGGAACAATTCCCAACAGGTATTATTTAGAAGGCAATTTCAACAATGTATGCAATTTGCATTACATGAACAAACAACAAGGAGTCTCTAAGGTATTTACGAAGGGGTATTATTCACCAATTCAGAGAAGAGGGGTCTTGGACATGATAATACAGTTGAACAGCACTGTACAGAACAAATCATGTGACAACCCGGTGGCACTTGGTGAATAGTGATATGTACAGTAGGTGATAGTGAAAGTGCAAGTGCTAAGGTGAACAGCGTGGTCGGCGCATAGTGACAAATTATAAAAAATATATACACAGTAATGGCTCCAGAGGATCAAGTTGTAATCACTTAAAACATGAATAGATGAATTTTTTAGGAGTACAAAACATAATGTGCGCCATAAGGTTAGGCTGTGAAGTCGACGGTGTTTCGATCCCCGTGAGTCGGGATCATCATCAGGACAGGGTTGTCGATAAAAGCAGTGCTGTAGGGGTAGAAAAGGGCAAGTAAATGGGCGGGCAGGGAGGGAAGCGCAAAAGGGGGGAGGGGGTGAAGTATCTGGGGGTGCACTACCGATCAAGAAAGGAAGGGCGTGCAGGCGAGGACGCAGCTAAATTTAAGGCGTTGGTAAGTGAGGCTATCAAGCGAGGTCGTTTGACTGGTGACTGGATATTAATGGATATCGACCTTACAAGAAGTGTCTGGCGAGCGGGAAGCAGCGTAGAGCGTGGAGGGCTGTGAGGAAAATTAAGAACAGAGTGATTGTGTGGGGTTAAGCGCAAGGGGATACAAGGGGCAAAACAACTGACATCGTCACCCGAGTGGTGGCGTGTGGATGCAGTCGTTCAAGCAGTCATTTAGAGGTCCGCGGCTGCAGGGAAATGAATAAAGGAGGAAAATTGGTAGGCGAAAGAGCGCACGGGATCGACGTGTCCCATCTGTTTACCGAGAATTACCTGATCGTGGGTTTTCAATTTCGGGTCAGCGGGGACGGGCGGCACCTGTCAAAAGGGCGAACAGGGTGTTAGGGAGACACGTGATGGTAGGGCGGGCTCTAAGGTAGGATATCCGAAGAATCGCACTGAGCGTACGTTTATGAGGCATACCTGTATAAATCCGGCCGATTGAGGGCGATGAGGGCTCTCTGGGGGTAGCTTGTCTCGCAATGAATGCAAGAGCTAAGTGCCGCTCGAAGGCGGCAGCCTAGGTGATGGGAAAAGGAGGCGGGGGCGGGGTATGCGCGGCGCGTGATCGGGAGGGGAGGTGGGGCTGTGGGTGTGTCCGGGTGTTGCCGAGGTAACACAGACAACCAGGAAGAGGTGAGGGCTTGGTCAGTGGCTGAGCCCACGGTTGCTAGGGGCAACCTGGAGCAGCCAGGAAGTGCGGGGTAGATTGGAACAAGAAACAGGGCAGAGCACGAGAGAAATCAGCAGCCAAAGAAAAGACTGTCATTTAGTAACGGAACATGCATAATTTCAGTTAATAAAATGAAGAGTGGCTGCATAGTTGGCCAACAATAGCGATATCGATGTAAAACAAAAGGCTGTCATGTGGTTACGGAACATGCATAATTACAGTTAATTAAATAAAGAGTGGCTGCATAGTTGGCCAATAATAGCGATATAGATGACAATCTATTCATGCTAGTTCTTACATAATATTGTAAATGGGGTCACATCATAATTATAATTATACAAATTAAACAAATTAAATTCCGCAGTCGGTGAGTACATAGCACATGTTAGGGTTTAGGGAAACAGGCAAGGTACCATGTGAGTTAGTTCAGACTTAGAGGCACATAATTGGATGTGGTTACATAAAATCAATGCCCAGTAGGGCAGTATGGTCTGAAACCAGGCGGTTATATACATTCAGATCTAAAAGTGGCTTTAGAGGGAACACACTATAGATTTTGGAAAAATTGCCCGAAGGGGCAGTGTGGTAAGAGTCCGGGTTTTTTTACATCAAGACATATGGGTGGCTATAGAGGAGCGACCTTTAGATAGTAATGGTGCTATTCCACTCATCAAAGGTGTTCAAACCATGATTAACAGAGTCAACTCTTGAGATCCACTTACATTCTGCTCTATTCAGAAGGGTGGCCATGTTCCCTACTCTGATCGGTAGGGTGGGTTTTTCAATGACTAACCATCTCAAATCTGTATCAGCATGTGACTTTTCCAAAATATGTGTGACCAGGGGGGCTGTCAGGACTTTGCAATTAATTCTGCTCTTGTGTTGAATAATTCGTTGTTTGACCATTTGAGTTGTTTGGCCAATGTAGATGAGGTCGCAGGGACAACGGATGGCATAGATGACATTTTGGGTTTTGCAGTTAGAATGGTGGGTGAGTTGGTGGGTATGTCCATTGTACGTGAATTCTTTGGTGTTGGCAGTCAGCTCACAGACACTACAGGATTGACATTTAAAATGTCCGATCACTGGATTCAAGCCCCAGGCGGCAGTGATAGTGTGCCTTTCCGTTGATGTAGTGGGCCAGGTAATAGCCCGTACCAGGTGGTTGGCGATGTTGTTGCCCCTTTGATATGAAAATAAAGGTGGTTCCTTAAATTGTTCTTCGGAGCGTAAGATGGGCCAATTTTTCTTGATTATTTTAGCGACTTTATTGCTGTCAGGGCTGTAGATTGAGACAAAAGGGATTCTAGTCATTGTTTTTTTGTTGTTGTTTGGCACCAGTAGATCTTCACGGTGATTGTACCAAGCCCGTTTCTTTGCTTTTGTGACCAGGCGTCGCGGGTAGCCTCTATTGATTAGCTTGGTGACCAATATGTCTGCTTCTCTGAAGTAGTCTTTTCGCCATTTACAATTTCGGCGAATCCGTAAGAACTGGCCGTAGGGTAGTCCGTCACGTAGGCCTCTTGGATGGTCACTTGAGTAATGTAACAATGTGTTACGTTCCGTCGTTTTTCGGAAGAGTGATGTACCCAGGACGCCATCTTCTTCATGAATGGTGACGTCAAGGAATGGTAGGTCATTGGGCTTCCATTCACTGGTGAATTTTAAGTGTTCCTGTGCAGTATTAAGCCAATCAACAAAGGATAGAGTGTCGGCTGGTCCATTCCAGATCAATAGAATGTCATCTATGTACCGGCGCCACAGATGGATTTGGGGCCGGTACGGGTTGATGGAGTTAAGGATCAGAGATTTCTCCATGTCATGTACAAATAGAATAGCAAAGTTGGGGGCGAAGCAAGCGCCCATGGATACTCCTTTAACTTGTAAGTAGTAACTGTTTTTGTACATGAAGCTTATTTGGGGAACACAGTATATGGGGCCATTTTACTCTCAGTCTGTTGTTATGTAACAGGAGATGTTGTTGAACAAGGGTGGGCTCTACTGGGTGGTTGGACAGGCCCCAGCTCCCTGGCTTAAGTGTCATAACCAGAGCATTGTGGTCACTATCTTTCCGCTGGTAAATCTGGAAATCCAGAACCCTATCCCAAGAACTAGATTCAACCATAATATAATCTATGTTCGAAGTTTGCACTTCTCTATTAAATGTTGGTAGGCCAGGTCTATCCGATTTTAATCTCCCGTTACAGGACCTCGGGGATAAAGAAAGGGTAAATGAATTAATTTGTAGGACCAACGGCGTCCGCGCTCTTACAGGTGAGATCAGGGGTTCCGGAATATTCCAGTACTGGTTCTAACTATCAGGATCATCTGCGCTCATATTACTAAGGGGCTCAAACTGGCAGTTGAAATCGCCCCCTATTATTAAGATATTCTCTGGGTCGAGGGGCCGTATATATTCTCTCAGTTGTTCGATAACTCTCGACTCTTGCCCACTCTGCGTTGGCCTAGAGTAGATGTTAATTAGGGCAATGTGTTTTTGAGCTGGGAGGGTTAAGAGAACACATTGTATATCATGTGAATTTGTTGGCAGCTGTTCTGCTTTAGCACCCAGGTGCATACCCACCCAGATACTTAACCCCCCAGATGGTCTGCCCCTGGCCCTCGTTGTGGCTAATATATTGAAAGTGGCAAAGCCACTCCGCTGATTTTTTTCCAAGGCCCAAGTCTCCTGCATAAAGCAGATATTATGTTTATCTATAAACAGACCCTAATCTGGGCATAGTAATTTGTTTTTCATCCCTGCCAAATTCCGGGAAAGGATTTTAATGTTACCGTTTACCTCCTGTGCTAAGGACCTCCTGTTAGTCCTGCTGGAGCTAGCTAACCTGGATGATACGTCATCCTTGTGCGGCCCCCCGCCCGTCCCGCAGTTAACCCCCTTCTCCCTAGATACACTGTCTCGAGCCCCTCCCTTTCCCGTACTCCTTCCCCCGCCTTTATTGCTGTAAGTGGGTGTCCAGCATACTTACTAGTGATACTCCCCCTGCTTGTTACCTCTGGAGTGCACTCACCCCCCAGAAAACCATGTTGGAGAATACTGCGTTTCATTCCTGCAAAACCATCCCTAACCTCTAGGAGACTCTTTTTATCAACTTTGGTAGGTGAGGGCAATCTACACCTCAATCGTCAGTCTACTAGGTCCAGGATGCTAAATCTGATATTGTGGTGGAGCGTGGCCAGTGCCGTGGGACAATTTTGAGGGCCATTCCAGTTGGCATAACCTGAGTAGAAATCACAACCCCGATTTTCCTTGTCCCCCCCAAGTCTGCCTTCTCCTATTAGTCAGAATGTAAGTTACTAGACACAACCGGGTAGAAGTAAGTTAGGGGAAAGGATTGTATTTGTGTTGCTGTACTGCCTGCCACCCAATCACAGATGTGCTTGACGGCCCAACTCCTCCTAAAATTGATTACAACACATTCGCCCTGTATATTTTTTGCCCGAGGCCCCACCCAATCTACACATCTGGCAAAAAGAATTTCACTAGACCCCTGATTAAGGAGAGGCCTGTTATAGTTTAGCCAGTGAAGAATTTGTTTTTGAGCTCACTATAGGCCTCCATTTTTCCCTGGTTCAGGACAGGAACCCAATCTAAGACCACCACATAGGGGACAGATTCTGGAGGAAGATCTAGACGAGGTAACACAATCTTACACGCATCAGAGGTCTTGGCCATATTTACTAGTTGATCGTGACTTAGTGCCCCAATGTCCCCCCCACCCTCCGCATTCCTGAATATTGCTGACACATTAGGTGCAGCAGAAGCACTAGGTGGGATAGGGTGTTCATCCGGTAAAACAGTTGGAGCTCTTAGGTCCACTGGAGCATTTGTTGCCAACAAGGTTACATAGTGACAACCTGCATTCGTTGGCCTAGACAGCCCCTCTACATTTCTGGTGCAACCTTCCGCCATCAAACCGCCCTCTGCCTGCGCTGTAGTACACAGTGATTGTAGATGAGAAAGTCCATGTTCTATAGAGTTCAATCTATCATAGATAGGAAGACAAGTCTTAGTAAATATTTGTTCCAGTTAATCCCAGAAGTCTTCCCTACACTCGAGAGGGATCATGTCACCAATACCTAATGTAGTCGAAGACCCGCTTGCAGTCAACTGAGGTATATCCGGATCGGCTACGATCGAATTTGATTCCAGGTTGCCACATTTCTGTATTTTTGCTTTTCTGTTCTTTAGTGTGGCTCCTCCACGCGTTCTTTTGGTTGCTGCGTCTGGTACCTGGTAAGTAGTCCCCTGTTTGGTACTTGATGCTGACCGAGTTGGCAGTCCCAATCTGATTGTTCCTGGGATTTCGTGATTTTGCGGAAGAATACATGGATCAGTTGCTACCGTAGCCACAGTAGCTGGAGGACTTGGCGAACTGCCGACTGTATCTAGTGTCTGGTTACCCTCACCGGTGAGACCAACGGGCACAATGTCGGCTGTTAATTGGGGCGCTGGTGATGTCGCCTGGGCCAGCCTGCCCAATGACGACCGTTTATTGAAAATCTGCTCCATAGATAGCCTCTTTTCGGTCATTTCGATTTCACGTTGCAACACGGAAGATGCCCTTGTTAGAAATTGATCCAAGGTCCCCACAATGGTTTCTCCTGATAGCGACTTTCTCCCCTTCACCGCATTTTCTGTAGCTATTTTCTTTTTTGGATCTAATACAACAGCTCCAGTATCTCGTAACGTAGAAGATCATAAACGAGCAAAGGGCAGTTTTAATTAACCAGCCAATGCGTACTGACCTCCATATGTTGCTTGAATGGAAGATTAAAGAGTGGGGCCCCGTCGCCCGCCCTTGGCCCGGGCTTCGACCGACGCGCACACGCGCGTCCCGCGAAGCGGGTTACCGCGAGGAGTGAAGAGGAAGCTGTGGGCGGGAACTGGTGGGCAGGTTCGATTCCGCTGGGTCCAAAATGCCGGTAAGCCCCCAAACACAAGTCTGCTCCTACGAGCGGCTCCCGCGAAGCGGGGGCCGCGAGGAGTGAAGAGGAAGCTGTGGGCGGGAACTGGTGGGCAGGTTCAATTCCGCTGGGTCCAAAATGCCGGTAAGCCCCCAAACACAAGTCTGCTCCTACGAGCGGCTCCCGCGAGGAGTGAAGAGGAAGCTGTGGGCGGGAACTGGTGGGCAGGTTCGATTCCGCTGGGTCCAAAATGCCCGTAAGCCTCCAAACACAAGTCTGCTCCTACGAGCGGCGCCCGCGAAGCGGGGGCCACGAGGAGTGAAGAGGAAGCTGTGGGCGGGAACTGGTGGGCAGGTTCGATTCCGCTGGGTCCAAAATGCCGGTAAGCCCCCAAACACAAGTATGCTCCTACGAGCGGCTCCCGCGAGGAGTGAAGAGGAAGCTGTGGGCGGGAACTGGTGGGCAGGTTCGATTCCGCTGGGTCCAAAATGCCGGTAAGCCTCCAAACACAAGTCTGCTCCTACGAGCGGCGCCCGCGAAGCGGGGGCCACGAGGAGTGAAGAGGAAGCTGTGGGCGGGAACTGGTGGGCAGGTTTGTTTCCGCTGGGTCCAAAATGCCGGTAAGCCCCCAAACACAAGTCTGCTCCTACGAGTGGCACATTTCATTATGTAAGTTTTGGATGTTTTCGCCTTCAAGCCCCTAAACTGCATAAACGTAGTAAAACTTGTTACAACTCTCCATAACCCTAATTGGGTGCAGGCCATTAAAACCACATCATCTGCGTATAGTAATGCGGGAACTGAATGCTTATTAATAAAAGGGAGGTCTATTTATTAATGGGGTGGATATCCGTTTGCAGGCCCTACAAGCTAATGCA